>NC_043714.1:36634386-36815953 GCF_006229205.1 Suricata suricatta
CGGGAGGGAGGCGGCGGCGCGGCCGCTACCAGGTGCAGGGGGGAGGGCCCGCGGCGGGGTGGGGGGGGAGGTGGAGGTGGGAGACATCTGTGTCGTGCGGGGGTCACGGAGGTCAAGTATATGTTAACAATGGGCAGGCCCGGCTCGCTAGGGCGCGCGGGCGGGCGGCCTCCCTCCCAGCCTCGCCCTCTCCAGTGCAGGCTGGACGTGAGGCTGGCTCCCTAATGAAGCCTTCCCGGGCCGCCTGCTCGCCGGCGGCCCGGGTGCCCTGCAGTAACCCAAGACGACCACTTTCCCCGGCCATCTGGAGCGCTCCTGGCTGCCCTGCCTGTGTCTCATCACTGGCTGGAGAGACAGCTCTGCTAGAAATCAAGCCACTCTCAGATCTCCTCTCTAATCCCCTTCTGTTAGCTGATTTCCAGACTGACTATTTGCCTTCGCATTAGATAATAGCCTTAGAGAAAACAATTATCATTTTCTTTTTTTTTCTCTTTGTTTTTCTACTTCTCTCATAGTATACCGTTTAGAGAGAGACCTCTTTCTATCTCACGTTTGGGTGGATATGTCCCCCTCCCCCAGACATTAATATCAATAGTTTGGGGAGGGGGGGAGTCCCAGAGGAAAAGATAGGGTGAAAGAATTTCAGATATTTCCAGAGTAAATAAATAATCTCTCAGTGAACAGGGCCGACAGTTTGTACAGAGCAAAAAAGGGCTTGAATAATAATGAAAATATTAATATGTAGGTCAAATATGATCAGATAATGGCTTGCAATAAGTAAAATGAAATCTTTTATAATTATTATGGAACGGTGCCACTACCGCAAATGTTATTATATTTAGTGCAACAATTTGAAATCCTACCCTAAACCAGGTTCTTTTCCCAACTGGCCTAAATCAATGCAAATTGTCCTATGTGCATGCTTCTAAATCTCATCTTTACAAAGGGGAAAAAAAATGCATAAGATAGACTCAGAGTCGGCCTGATGCAGAGGGAATTGGTGAGACATTCCTGGATGTTGTTTTTTAAAGCGGTGCTCCAAGTGTGTAATAGTGAGTAATATCCCTCCCCCCATCCTTTTACACCCAGCTGGACCTTCCAATTCTGAAGTCTTTTTAGACTTCGCTAATTTTTGGCAATTCATTTCCAGAAAACACTCACTGTTCATTCTGCCCTCTCCTTGGGACTTTTGACTAATGAATTCTAATGGATTAATGAATTGTAATGTTGAGTCTTGGTATTTGATATTATGATGCTGTTAATTTGAATCTCTAATTTTATCAAGTTGGACATTCTATAGGAACTTCTGCATTTTTTATGCCCCTTGCAAATCTTAACGCCATTAATAATCTTAAGATACAAAATTTACATATACTTCTATAACATCTTTGTGTAGGGAATTACGTCAAAACTTATGTTTTCTTTAAAGAAGCAAAAATATTTTGGTATTTTATTATCCTATGACTTGTGTTCTTGCTTCTGCCCCCCAAGTTGAAAATGAATGATCTGGATTCTGGAACAGTACATTTATCCTTATTAATAAAACAATATCTGAATCAGGAATGGTTTTTGTGAAATAGTGTTACTTCTAGAATCATATTTTAAATTTAGAATTAAAGTAAATCAACAAGTTTTAGGATGTAAAAAAATTGGGGAGAAATAAAATATACATATCCTGCCATGCTTTTCTTCTCCCTATAAATTGTGCCAATATAGGTGTGAAATTATAATAGAAATGTTAAACTTCAAAATCAATGGACAGTAACTCACAGGAAATCAAAGCCGAGTTTTACGTTTCCAGGCTAGATGCACAGCACCGGGGCATATATTTAAATCATGTTTTGTAAGATTCTACAGTCTTACAGGATCTGCCTTTATGCCAGTCATGCCACTGGAAAAACAGTAATCGTTGTTCTAGTTATATTTCTTTTTTTAAAGAAATACCAATGTTTTCTACTCCATTTGGCTTTACATCAGGTAGAATATATCACTAAATCTGAGGGTTTTTTTTTAAATTGTGATAACACACGTCCTTGAGCTGATATGGAATGACGCAGTATATTCCTTAATCCCACGTTCCACGCCCTTTACAAGTCTGTGTTCTACAAAACGTAGAGCATATTTTTCTGGAGGGTTTATCCTCGTATTATCTCCTAATTCCTTTATTTGGAGCAAATAAATACAGGGACCAACTCAAGCATGGAGTGATTCTTGAATTGCAAAATCTAGGAAAATAAAATCTATTAAATGGAAAGGAAGGAGTTTGTTGATATCTGTGGCGGGAGGATGTGAATTACCTGAAAACCGCGCAGGTCTGCTAAACATTTGTTTACTCTAGCCTTGGGGCAGGGGATACACAGGATATAATGTTCATAATACAAGAAACTATTAACTGATACATTTTTTGAAACAATTATTAAGGAGACAGGGATCAGTATTGTCTTCCTATCAGCCACTCACAAAAGAGATCAAGTTTCTGTACCTTCAAGAGTGTTTAATTTGCTGCCCCTCCAAAATCATAAAAGTAATTAAAAAACAGAGATTGTTTAGAAAAATAGGCACCTACTCACCCTAATGAAACCATTAAATTGAAAAACAAAATACACAATAATGTGTCCAACTGTAAAAAAGTCCTTTCTAACAATTTTCTTTTTCTCACACTTCAGAAGATTTTTTTCTCACATCATTAAATTTTCATTATTGTAAAGGTACCAAGTTCTTTCAATTTACAGATTTTTTTCCAGAAATGCTACCTAAGGATGCTTTTTGTTTTCCCTTAAGCCAATCCTTAAAACAAAAAAAAAAAAGCTGAGGGCTTTCAATACACATTTCAGAGGAGTGCTTATTACCTTCTTTAGAGACGTGTGATTCACCTCTCACACACACACAAAAATTCCTATGCAAAATCTTAACAAGTACTTAATTAGCACCTTTAAAATTTTTTCTTATAGATCTTAAAGTTTTAAATGACTTCCATGCTGTGATTTTCTGTACCTTGAACAAGTCCTCCTGTTTGCATGGTTGATGAAAATCCTTAATTGCCATGTTGCTTATTTCTAACAAAAAATTATTTATTCTTATATTTATGAAAAATAGAGTATGATAAACATAAAGTATGGCAAGCAATAATTACATTCTTTTTTTTTTTTGGCCATATCTTTCCTTTTTCCTGTGTAATTTTATGTAGTTTACTTTTTTGAGCTTTGCATGGACAGGTTTTATTCCAAATCTTTGCAATTTTCTTATGTAAATTGTTTAAGGTTTCATTATAGGACACGGACAACAAATAAAAGAATAAACTTTAGGGATCTTTTTATTTTATTCTATAGTAGTTAAGCCACATATTCTTACTATACATTCAGCGTACAGTATAAATACATTTGTGCTTAGGACAGTTGTAACTGAAGATAACAGACAGACTTTTTTATGGAAAATGTGTTAAGTTAAACCAAAAATGGCTCTCATCATCCCTTCAAATAAGCTGGATCATTTGGGATGACTTAGTTGCAAGCCTACAGACAATGAGTTTGATTTTTATTTATAATGGCTACGTATTCAGAGTCACGTGTGTTGTTCTGTAGTACTTTAAAACCAGTCTGCACCCAAAAAGCCAAAGTTGCAGAATTTCAGTTATTTATTTAATTTGCAAAAGGAAATTTATTTAACTTTGGAAAGTTTTACAAACTAATTAATATCAGTGTTTCTTTAATGAGTTGTCCTCTTTAGATATTTACATATTTGTATTTATCAGATTGTGACACCCTAAACTGCAGGAACCCATTTACTGCATGTGAAAAACACACATGTGCACATGCCATACATATATAAGTGTTTCTCCACCCATAACTATCTCTACTCTGGTAATTATCTCACATGACGTTTTATAACTAATCCATGAAAAATAATGATGCCCAATAAAAATCTTATTCACGTGTTTCTAATTTGAATTGAATGTTTCTCACCCCCATTTTTGAAGGTTGGTTTTTAAAATATCATAAGCCAGAATAAAAACATATATCACTTCTCCCCTGCTGAAATTCTATATTCTCCATTTTTTTTTGGAATGTGCCCAGAGAACTTATTTTTCCTCTTTTGCTGTATTATTTTTTTTAAATTGGTGGTTACTCTGTCTATATAATTCTCAATTAGGTGTATATTACTGTGATCTAACTGCACAGGAGTTTTCATTTTATTCACTGAACAGTGCTTGGCAGGTACTAGGTGCTCAATAAATATTTGTTGAATGAATGGATAAGATTTAAAAGTTACATTACTTACATGTCCTATCTGCATGAATCAAAGCACCACCAACTCGAGTCCTTTTTTAGTGAATGATTATTAACCTAAGATTTTAACATTATCAGTATTTTACATGAAGAAAATGTGAGCAACCAGATAAAAAGGTCTTCTGTGTTTTTTCATGTGTATTTCAGTACTTTTTGAAATAATGGGACATTTGATGTGAAAAATATATATTCTTATATGTTTTTAACTCTTTACAAAATTCATTTAAATTCTACAATAAACCGCAAATGTTTCTGAAAATTCAGTTTACTTTCTACAAGAAGCTAGAACATTTTAAAAATACTATGGAAAGGAACTTGAAGCTAGAGGAATCTTAGAAGTAATGATTCTTTCCTTTTAACCTTTTCTAGTTGGTGAACTATGTATTCTTTAGTATACACATTAATATGCAGTAAAAATTCACAAGCTGTTTCCTTTGTCTGGGGCATGTTCTCATTCTTTCACTTAATTATTGTATCGTTGATCATTTATATAATCCAGATTGTTTAAATTGCATTTATATTTAGTAAAGAGTCAGGTTTATTTGGATGTTTATGCCCTAGTTTTGCAGGATCAGCATATCTATGTCTACATTCAATCTACACTTTGTTGTTATTCTATTTTATTATTATTATTTTTTTAATCTTTATTTTTGAGAGAGAGAGAGAGACAGAGCGTGAGCAAGGGAGGGACAGATATAGGAAGACACAGAATCCAAAGCAAGCTCCAGGCTCTGAGCTGTCAACATAGAGCCTGACGCAGGGCTTGAACTCACGGACCAGGAGATCATGACATGAGCTGAAGTTGGACGCTTAACCAACTGAGCCACTCAGGCGCCCTTAAGTCTACCCTTTAAAAGATGCATATGTTACAGTATTTTAATCATCTTATTTTTCCTAATCCTTGAAAAACATCAACCTACTCGGTAGAACACTCTAGTCATATGGGTCTGATGAAACCCATATCACCTCCTAAGACTATTTTCATGTGGGAATCACTAAATCACTGTAGTGCATTCACCTCTAGGGAGAAAAACAGCAGCCAACTGGCTCTCAGCACAGCAGTGAGAAGAGAAGACATTTTTGGCCAACAAATCTGTAGCAAATATAAACTGCTGTTAATCATGTTTGGCATGCAGTTGTTTTGAAATGTATGTACTTTTTTCTCAGTAGGGCTGGCCACCAACTGAGAGACCCCAATGTCTCAGTAGAGGATTCTAGAAAGGGGGTCTCCATTGTCTGGGACCAACAAGATCCCCCTTCCTAAATTCCCGCGAGATTTTATCTGTGCCTTTGAGGAAATTATTTGATTCATGTGCCCTTTACATTAGGTGCCTGTAAAACCACAGGACCAGTGATGTCAACAGCCCTGCCTGCCCTGTCTGCCTTGCAGTCTGGTCCAACTTTCTTTTATTCTTTTTTTTTTAATGTTTTATTTATTTTTGCTACGGAGAGAGACAGAGCATTAGAGGGGGAGGGGCAGAGAGAGAAGGAGACACAGAACCGGAAGCAGGCTCCAGGCTCTGAGCTGGCTGTCAGCACAGAGCCTGAGGTGGGGCTCGAACCCACATGAGTGAGATCTGACCTGAGCCGAAGTCAGAGGCCCAACCGACTGAGCCACCCAGGCACCCCATGGTCCAACTTTCTGGAAGGGCAAAAATATTTACAAGTTACGAACTTTTTGTTTATAATCAATCTATTATGTTTTCCGAGGGAAAAAAAATCACTTCTCTGTTTTGAATAAATATTCCTTATTTTGTACGTTTATAATAAGAGCAGGTACATATATACAATTATTTGCAGTCTTATACATCTCATGGAAACTATATATTCTTTCCAACAGGGAAGAACAAAAATATATTTTTTGAGACCAATGCATGCCAAGTTTTAATGTCCTAAGCATCTGGAGGATTATATTAAATTGCAGAATCTGGGTCAGTGGGTCCAGGCTGAGGCCTCAGATTCTGTGTCTCTAACAAGCTGCCAGATATTGCCAACGATGCTGGCCCACACTGTCAGGTGCAAGGCCACAGGGATTACTAGATGCACTGAGAACTAGACCTCACCATCCTCCTTATACTCACAGAGCCTCGCTTTTAAAGTTTGCACAAAAGCCCACAGCATTCGTGTGCTCACGAAATACACAGAACATCATCCAGGACTCTGAGCTGATGACAGGAGAAAAGCACACTCAGAAGTGAATAGGTTCCTAACATCCACATCTGCTCTTCAGGTATCTGCAAACAATGGAGGCCCAGGATCAGGCAGTAATAAAATAAGTAGTCACAAGACTCTTGAAACAAAACTTGAAGCTCTTCAAAGGGTGAGCCATTAGTGGGTAATATGGTTAGGTCACTTGTGACTCCTCCCTAAGGGGTCAGTGATAGGCATCCCTTGCCTGAGACTATGTCTGGCTAGTGCAGTGTGTAACTCAGAAAAGGTCCTATAAACTAATGAACTCAAGGCGTGCAATTTCTTACACTCTCCTTGTGCACGGCAGTGAGCCGTTTTCAGTCCCCCTTTCCTTTGGGTAAACAGAGGGTCTTCACTCAGCCTTAGTCACCTCAGCTCACACACTTATAAAAGGACTTTACTTCATCCTATTGACATGTTATGACAACTATGCCGTGGTGCACTGGTTTAACTGGAAGCACTAAGGCTTTCAAAGTTTAATGACAGTTAAGACTAATAAAAACAGAAATGTATATATTTTTCATAAATGCAATCATGCAGACATTTTGCTTTCTAAGCCTTCCGCTGGGGTCTTATAGGGGAGTTTTGAACATTGAGAGGAAGGCTAGGCCAGGTTAATTTCTTGTCATTCATTTGGAGCCTTTTGAGCTGGAGGAGAGTCACTGAAAGCTCTTGAAACTAACAAAACAAAACACACACACACACACAAAACAAAAACAAAAAAGTTCATGTAATTTGACAGTTATTCTCACAGACCCTCTCCCTCTATCAGTAAGTGGATATATTTTTGTGCTCTGATTCTCTTTTGTTCTCACCTCATTGGGTACCATAATGGCAAAGAATTTATGTTCACTCTACCAGAATGCTACTTCCTTAGCCTTAAACAATGACAATGACAAAACCCAAAGTATGGGACCCGGGAACTCTCAGTTGCAAGTCTTTGCTGCAGTCGGAATGAATCCATACTCTTCCCACCTCTTGCTAAAGTATTGGAGGAAGATTTCTATTTTTTTCTGAACAATAGATTTTAATTAAGAAGATTTATTAAAGACAGTTTTCATTCTTGTGATTACATTTCCAGTTCCAGAGACATCTGCATTTCAACATGCACCACATATTTTCATAAATGTTCCACAATTCCCTTGGAGTTTTCAGCATCCTAGTTTCCTCCAACCTCTTCTTAACATCTTCACAGACGTTTGTGTGTCCTGTGCGTTTGTACGCAGTCAGGATGAGGTATTGCTTCATCCAGGTATTGTGTTAGAACGCAGAGTCAAAGCCTTCCTGGTCTCTGTGAATCAAGACGTTTAAAGGAACAAAGGCAAATTAAGCTCAGTAACATATGTCTAACATAAGATCTAGATATCTTATGGAAGTACTTAGAGTGGCAGGGTAAACAAGGCTGAGTTTGCTTTGAAGTTTAAATCATTGTTATTTTAATAGAGTGGGAAATTCATTTAGATAGTCGAATCTGATAGTTACCCAATTAAAGCTCTTTGTGTCTATGTTAATGTAATTTTAAATTTTTCGTTTTTGAAGCCACACTTGCCAAAGGATTATTTGAAGATAGAAGCAGCTTCAGCAGTTGCCTTTAGATGCACCTCCTGAGTGACAGTAACTTGTTGATTAGCCCTTGTGTGTTATATAAAATTGGAAGTCAATGTATTAATTTGTTCAAGGTACAAAGAACAGCAATGCATTCAGCTTATCTCATTTAGTTTATGGGGATTCATTCTAAGGATATATGGAGAAATGTGGAAGGCAGGAAACTACACCCAAGCCTCACAGGACAGAATACTCTCTAGAAGGATCTTTCTTGCTCTTCTTCTACAGCCTACCCTAAAGCCCCATTGACTCCTTGCCTAAACATCGTCTTATAGTGACGCAATGCTTCCCGTCCGTCTTCAACTGCAGCTTTCACTATCAACTGATTTCCAACTGATTTCTTGGTCCTTTGTATTCATAGATTCTGCTCACTGGTTGCTTTGACAATTCTGTTTTCTAACAACTCATGGCTTTGCTTAGGGTCATGTCTTTGTCTTTTAACTTGGGTCCTGTAAGCTAACACACACTCCTCCGATATGCAAAGTGAGACAGACAAAGAGACGGACAGGAGGACTGATGGAATCAGCCAACCACGGGCTGTACTGTGGAACCAGGCCACCTCATTGGCTGGAGGCTGGGTCAGGAGCCCATCTCTGGTCCAATCAGCTATGGTCAGAGCGGCAATGTCCAGTGGACAAAGTTCTTTTAGAAGGAGGTACACTGGATTCCTTCTAATACAGCTGAATAACATTAAGGGGCTTTTGAAAACAAATAGGGTTATCTTAAGGTAACTTTATATATTTGCCTGATGGGAGCAAGGGGAGAAAATGTAAATTAACACTGAGACTTAATTCTGAAATGACTACCTTAGGAATTCTGACCATTCCTGGAAGGTTTTTGGGTTTGTATCCTGGTGTTCAGAATTGCCCCTTTAAAGACAGTCTAATATAAAAAGAGGTCTTAGGCTTTGCAGTCTATGAGACCTGGAATTGAATTGCTTTTCTTCCACTGGTAAGCTGGGTGGCCTCAAAATCACTTACCTTAAGTTTCCGCGTCCTTGCCTGGAAGTGCTTACCTCTCAGGATGTCTGTCTATCCTGCATTCCTTCTTCCCCAAGAGTCGATGTGAGCGGGTATCCAGTCTCGGTGAGAAGGGTGATGGGTTTTTAATGTAATTTGCTCCTTCTTTTTAGGGAAGGGAGACCTAAACACTTTGCCCTTGGGCTGCTTTGCTCAATACATGGGCTAGGAAATACAATGTAATTTTCATCTGCCATCAGTCTTCTTCTTGACTGTATCATGAGCTGATTCTTTTTTTATTAGCCACAACCATGATACCACTATTGTTGCTGTTCTTGTTATTATCATTATTATTAGACTTTGAGATGGGAAATGTAAATGATGTAAGGGATGGGAGTAGAGGAAAAGACATAGATAAAGATACACAGTTTATACGGTGCGTTTTGGTTACAATTTTCACTTTTTAAAGCCATTTACTTCAAAATTTAATGGCACGTACAACACACATCACTGTGCTAACAGTTGATAACATGGAGCGCAATATATAATAGATTTATAGCTACTTTGAATGGAACTTTTTTTCATAAAAATATGTATCTATCCCCATGTTCACGTATAATAAAAAACATTTGGGGGCACCTGGGTGACTCAGTGAGTTGAGTGTTCCACTTCGGCTCAGGCTATGATCTCAGGGTTCGTGGGTTTGAGTCCTGGATCAGGTTCTTTGCTGACAGCTCAGAGCCTGGAGCCTGCTTCAGATTCTGTGTCTCCATCTCTCTTTGCCCCTCCCCCACTCTCTCTCTCTCTCTCAAAAATAAATTTAAAGAAATTAAAAAATATATGAAGTTACATGTACATTTACACATGTGTCTACTTTGAAATATCGAAATATATTTATAAGCCCTAACATAAACAGAATATGAAGTTTTTTTTCATGTCTGCATTTTCTTTAAATCAAATTATATCTGACTTGTAATCCTCATCCCACCAGGTAGCTAGGAAATAGAGGTGAGGGGGGTCTTTTTCTGACTCCATGTATTCTGCGGAAGTCTCTGAGCCTTACTGAGAAAACATTTGAAGAAGCAAATTCATCCTTTCATTCACACAGGTATCACTGAGGTTTCTCTCAGTCACCCTGGCCTCCTGAAGTTCACAACTTGACTCCAGGACCTTTCAGAGGAAATAAAAATATTTGCAAAGGTGGTGAATGCCCCTCCCACCAGTACATACTAGGCATCAGGCTCCGTTCTAAATAGCACTTTCCAGGTATTACCTCATTCGCTGCAAAAACAACAGTGCAAGAGAGGTACTATTATATCCCCAGGAAAACGAGCCCAGAGCTGGAGTAGCTGGTCGAAGGCCTCATGGCTCATAAATGGCAGAAGCAGGATTTGAACCCTGGTGGTCTGGGCTAACATAAGTCTGGTCCAGTCTCACGGGTCTTTCCATGGTTTCCTTTACTCTTTTAGAAGCCACAGTTCAAGTCTCCAGGGTCAGAAGTTGTAAACGCCATTGCAAATCTTGTTTCTCTTCTAAACTTCTCAGGAAATTTCCAAGGGTAGAAAAAAAATTAAAGAGAGTCTTCAAGCTTGGTTTCACGGAGATCTATTTCTAAGGGCAAGCCCCATCTGAAATCAAATGGCAAAGGACTGTGGCAGCCGGTGGAAACGTGAGCTCTTTCTGTGGGATCACCAAACTCAACACTAGAACTTGCAGAAACTGTCTCTGCTTCCTTCAAAGGGAGTTGGCAGAATGCTGGTAAAACCGCCACTGCTAACTAGTGGCTGCAAACCGAAGCAGAAAAGAAGTCAAGGTCATTCCAGTGAATGGAGCAACATCAGCTCTTTCTGATGGCCTTCTTAAGGAAGAGGACCCCTAAATTAGGTTTTTAGAATTACTTCCGCTCTCAAGAAGGAAGGAAGGAAGGAAGGGGGGAAGGTAGGAGGAACGAAAGAGGGAAGAAAGGAAGGAGGGAGGGAAAGGAGGGTAGGGAAGAAGGAAGGGAGGGAGGAAGAAGGAAGGAGGAAAGAAAGCAAAGAGGGAAGGAAAGGAGCAGGAAAGGAAAAAGAGAAGGAAGGAAGGGAGGGAGGGAGGAAAGAAGGAAGGAAGACACAAAAAGAAAAGAAAAAAGAAAAAAGTCAACTCATCTCTGCTCAGGTATTTAGAAAACAAATAGCAGAGAAAGGCAAATGTGACCCTTGTATCTACTGGCTCCCAGTCACCACACCTCCTGAGGGGGGCTTTTGTCAGCACACTCCACCTAAGGAAAGGATGTTAGAACTCTGAAGTCCTCCCCTTGGGACAAGGAAACCCGCCTTCAAAGCACTTACTTCCCCTCTAGAGAAAGCCATTCTGACTTCCTTAATCATCTGCCTTTGAGCTCCCTTACTGCCCAAGACCAGTACAGAAAGGGTCTAGATCCTATTATTTTCCCCTGGGGAGGGGCGTGCTCTTTCCCTCAGAAATGTTAGGCTTTAGGCCCCTGGATATGATCTAACTGCTAACTGCATGAACTAGGTACAGGGGAGAAATACAGAGGACGTAGAGCCCACATATGTGTATACTTCGAATACAATTGGTTTTTCTATTTGTATACTTCTCAATCACTACAATGTTATTTATTTTCTGTAAAGTAACAAATCTATTCCTTGTCTGCTATGTTACTATTCTAGGTTAAGAGCTCTTTCTAGGAAAAAAAGAAAGTTAAGAGACTCAAATATCTTCAGAGATGTTACCTAGCATTTAGTCTCTTGAAAATGTACATATTAGCAGTTAGAAATATAACATATTAAAAAAAAAAGATTAGCTGTCTAATTACAGATTTCACACATAATCTGTCAATTGGCTAAATATGTGCTGACTGTTCAGTGAAAGACGGGTAGAGGGCTGGCCTGCTGCTTCTCTCGTAAGTACAAGGAGTTGTCTTTTAAAAGAGAAATTTTGAGTAATATCCAGATTCTCACTTTTCAAGAAGGCTAACACAACTCACAATTCAACTTCCTTTTGAGCTGCTAATTTACGCTATGATGGTATTTGATTTATTAAAAAAAATTCCCTGGCCCCCTTTCACATTTATTAAATCAAAATCTGAAGGAATTGAATTTTAGAATTTATTTTTTATGTAAATTTTCAAAATCTTGATTTTTAAGGGAGAGAGCATGAGCGGGGGGTGGGGGTGGGGGTGGTCAGACAGAGAGGGAGACACAGAATCTGAAGCAGGCTCTAGGCTCTGAGCTGACAGCACAGAGCCTGACGTGGGGCTAGAGCTCACGAACCATGAGATCATGACCTGAGCTGAAGCTGGACACTCAACCGATTGTGCCACCCAGGTGCCCCAAAATTTATTTTGAATACCTTTTTCAGTGAGTCCATTGCTCCAAGCATAGTATTCCTCCATTGGAAACCTCTGAAACATGAACCGTGGTCTTCAAGACTGGATCCTGTGATTGGCCAACAGTGCGATCTGAGGTCAATATTTTCGTTTTTCTGGATCTTAATTTTTGTGTCTGTAAAGTGAAGCAGCTGCTCTAGATAATCTCTAAAATCTTTTCCAAATCCATGTCCTGTGGTGAGTCTAGGTAGGACGATTCAAAAGCTTATGTCTCAGTCAGTTTGAGATGTGATAATAATAATGTACATTTCACCAGCCCCTCCGCATCTGAAAATGCTTCCCCTTTATACCTCACGTGAGCATGATGGTGTTGGAGAGTAGAAAGTGCAAGGACTATCCTGGTCATTTTACAGATGATAAAACAGCTTCAGGAAAGAAAATAAATAAATAAATAAATAAATAAATAAATAAATAAATAAATAAAATAAAATAAAATAAATTTAGGTGCCAGACCAGAATCCTGGTGTTCAGATAAGCTGCACTGTTTCATATATACATTCATTTTTATCTGACCACAATCAAAGTAATAATACAAAACCAGTATGATCAAAAGTTCCCTTTTGTCTCACGTGTTTCCAGGAACACTTGTAAAAACACAATCTAAGAAAGTGGTGGTTATGTTTACAAAATCGGCTTAAAGTATTCAAATTCAGATTATGAGTTTTTCTTAACCAGCACCTTCCCATCTCCTTGCCTATTCTTTGGCAGCAAAGATAATATCATGTGCTTACCAAGATAGTTCCACGTTTTCTCCAGACCCACAGCTGAACTACATTTCCCAAGCTTCTTATGGACAGACTGGGGCCTCAGGACTGATTTTGGGCTAAGGGAATATGAGTAGGGGGGATGTACATCACTCCCAGAGGTGATCTGTTAAGACACCCTATTCTCCACCATCCATTCTTTTTCCTTTTTCCGGGGTGACTTTGGAGGCTGTAAGTTGAAGACAGCATAACTGTTAGATGAAACGGTCTGGCTCCTTCAATGAATATGAGGAGCATTGCCTACGTCGCGATCCCTAACCCATCAATCCCACTGGACTGTATCGTCAGAATTAAACCAGAAAGTGTTAAAACTACTGAGATTTTGAGATAGTTTGTTCTAGCAGTATTCTGATAAGTAACACTTTTATTTTTGAGAGAGAGAGGGAGAGAGAGAGAGAGAGAGAGAGAGAGAGAGAGAGAGAGAGAGAGAGAGAGAGAGAGAGAGAAAATCTGAAGCAGGCTCCAGGCTCAGAGCTGTCAGCACAGAGCCCAATTCAGGGCTCAAACTCACAGACTATGAGACCATGACCTGAGCTAAAGTCAGATGCTTAACCTAACACTCTTAAATAATGTATATTTAACAAATATTTTTAAAGATTTTATTTTTAAGTAATCTCTATGCCCAAAGGTGGGGCTTGAACTCACAACCCCGAGATCAGGAGTTGCATATTCCACCGATTGAGCCAACCAGGGCCCTTGTAGGTTGTTTTTCTATTGTTTTCTATCAGTTGGTAGTTTATAGAATCAATTTATTTATTTATTTATTTATTTATTTATTTATTTATTTATTTATATGAGTGTAGTTGACACACAATGTTACATTAGTTTCAGAGGTGCAGTAGAGTCATTTCATCACCTTGTAAGTGGTTTCCTGCAAACTACACATCATCATTGACTCACTACTTCTTCCCCAAACAATGCAAGTACCTTAGAAAGTTTCTTCAAGCCTGTTGTATGCTATTGCTTTTGAATTTTAATACCCTCTCTATCTCTACCTCTATCTCTAGTACCTAGGTCTAGACAGAGATAGAGATATGTAGGTATAAATACTTAGGTCTTGGTAGAGATAGATATAGAGATGTAGAATATAAACCTGCACACACAATACATGAACACATTTATACATATAAGCGCACAGACATTATTATTGGTTTATGTCATGAATATTCATTTAGATTTGTCCACATATTTATTACTTGCTTTGTTCTTTTATTCATTTCCATAACTGCAACCTTCTCTCTAATTTTCCTTCTGCTTAAAGAACATCCGTCAGGATTTTTTTAATGTTTATTTATTTTTGGGAGAGAGACACCAAAAGCAAGCAGGGGAGGGGCAGAGAGAGAGGGAGACACAGAATCCGAAGCAGGCTCCAGGCTCTGAGCTGTCAGCACAGAACTCAACATGGGGCTCAAACTCATGGACCATGAGATCATTACCTGAGCTGAAGTCAGATGCTTAACCCACTGCACCATCCAGGTGCCCCTGGGACATGAAAAAAAAAATAGTAGATCTACTGGTACCAAAATATATTTGCATTTTTGTTTTGTTTCGTTTTGGTCAGAAAGTTTGTTTTTCATCCCCAGCTTTGTTGGGGATGAAACAAATGACACATAACATCATGTAAATCTGAGGTATAAGGGGTGCCTGGCTAGCGGCTCAGTTGGTAAAGCATGTGACTCTTGACCTTGGAGTCATGAGTTTAAGCCCCATGTTGGGAATAGAGCTTACTTAAACAAACAAACAAAAAAAGGGTATAGTGCATTTAAAACATTTATAAATTGCAGAATGATTACCACCATACAATTAGCTACCACTCCATCCTTTTACATAGTTACTATTTCTTTCTTGTGCTGAGAACATTTAAGATTATTCTCTTAGAAAAAATCAAGTACTATTGCTATACAGTATTATTAGCCATAATCATCATGTTGTACATTAGATCTCTAAACTTATTGGTATTAAAACTGAAAGTTTGTTCCCTTTGATCAATATGTCCCCATTTTTCCAACTCCCAATGCTGGTAGCCATTACTCTGTTCTCTGTTCAAACTGAGTTTGTCTCTTTTAGATTCCATATATAAGTGATATTAGACAATATTTGTCTTTCTCTGACTTATTTAGCATAATGCTCTCGAGTCTACCCAAGTTGTTATGGCAACAGGATTTTCTCTCTTCTCATGGCTGAGTAATATTTCATTGTATGTACATACTACATTTTCTTTTCCATTCATCCACTGATAAACACTTGAGTTTCCATGTTTTGGCTAGTGTGACTGCCGTTGCAATGGGAGCAGGATCTTTTTCTAAAATCCTGATTAGAATTTCTTTGGATATATACTCAGAAAGGAGATTGCTGGTCATACGGCAGTTCTGTTTTTAATTTTCAAGGACCCGCCATACTATTTTCCATAGTGGCTGTATTAATGTGCACTCCCACCAAGAGTTCACTAAAGTTCCTTTTTCTCTACATCCTTGCCATACTTATGACCTGTTGTCTATTTTTTTTTCTTCCCTCCAGTAAGCTTTACCCCAATGTGGGACTTGAATCTACAACTCAGGGCAAGGCTAGCATGCTCTACATACTGAGCCAGCCAGGTGCCCCTATCTCTTGTCCTTTTGATGATAGCCATTCTAACAGAGGTGAGGTGATGTATCATTGCATGTGTTTTTTTAAGTTGTTTATTTTGAGGGGGGGAGAGGGAGGGAGAGTGAGCACAACTGGGAGAGGGGCAGAGAGAGAGAAAGAGAGAGAGAGGAGAGAGAGAACTTTAAGCAGGCTCCTCACTGTCAGTGTGGAGACTGACTTGGGGCTCAAACTCATGAACTGTGAGATCATGACCTGAGTATGGTAGGTTTCCAAACTTGGTGGGCCCTGCACTCCAACTAGTTTTATGAGCCAAGATTCACCTGGGACTTTCCATTGACTTTTCTTAACTGACAAATTCCCACAGGGAGAAAGCAGCCTCAAATGTCAGGTTTACTCTCTGAAGTAACGTAATAAGGTTCATCTTCTCTAAAGTTTTAGTTCGGCATGACTTTACTCTTATTAGATTATTATGGTTGATATAAGAAGTGGTATGGCTTGGGGGCACCTGGGTGGCTCACTCAGTTAAGTGTCTGCCTTCAGCCCAGGTCATGATCTCACTGTCTGTGAGTCATAGCCATACATCGGGCTCTGTGCTGACAGCTCAGAGCCTGAGCCTGCTTTGGATTCTGTGTCTCCTTCTCTCCCTGTTCCTCCCCTGCTCACTCGCATGCTCTCTCTCTTTTCTCTCTCTCTCTCAAAAATAAACATTAAGAAAAATTAAGAAAAAAGTGATATAGCTTAAAATGAACTCAGTTCTACCTTAGCCTGTTCCCTTATCTATACTTTCATGCTTTCCTCTGAAATTTGTGCCTCATGTAAATTTTTCTATGCATATTTCCAAGACCAATTTCAGGTCATTTTGTCACCTATCCTAATATCTATTAAAATACAATGAGAGGAGAGTATCTATGTACCGTGGATTTGAGATAAACAGTGCTAACCAGCGGCACAATGATGCAGTGACAGAGGAAGCTTTCGCATCAGAGAGACATGTGTTTTGCCATCTAACTGCTTGTGACCTTGGGCAGGTTGCTTATTCTCTCTGAACCGCAGTTTGTCTTTCATGAGGACAAGTAAAGTCCAGTTTGCCAGACTCTTAGGTGGTACTCATGTTGCCAAAGTGTATTTCACTTACATCAAGACTTGAAGGATGCCTTTGTACTTCATAATCTTAAGAATATTTCAGAGTAAGAGCCTATTTGTTTAGCTTTTATTTTGCAAATGCTCTAAATTTAAGTTATTATTAAATCTTTCACAAGACCCACCTATGGATTGTCTTTTTTAGTTTGAACTAGCCTTTCAAACACCTATTGGTTGGGTGTATACGCTAATGAATTCCTTACAAAGAGGTATAAATGTGCTACACAGAACTACCTAACACTTAAGATGGATTAAATGCCTGAGGTGCCTGGGTGGCTCAGTTGGTTAAGCATCCACTTCAGCTCAGGTCATGATCTCCTGGTTTGGGAGTTTGAGCCCCACATTGGGCTCCAGCTCACTGCTGTCAGCACAGTGCCCCCTTGGGTCCTCTGTTCCCCTCTCTCTATCCCTCTGCTGCTCCCACTCATGCTCTCTCTCAAAAATAAATAAAACATTTTTTAAAAAGATGGATTAAATGAGTTAAAATTTTAACTGATTTATATTTATTTTAAAAATCAGTCTTTGATTAATGTCGATTCCTGTAATAAAGCAGGTCTTATGATTAAAAAAAAAAAGGTAAAAGGGCTACAGTTTCTTCCCTATGTTTTTTGAGGTAGTTAAGATGTAAGCATGTATTTCTGCAGAGAAGCCAAAGTTATGGATAGAGTTAAATATAAGGGAGGAGTTCCATTTCAGAAGGAAGAATCAGTTTCCACTTTGTCATCTTTAGTTACAATCGCTCTATAACCAAAGGACTGCCAAAAATTTTTGGGAACACCATTGCTGACTGAATCCCAAGTAGGAAACAGAGCTCAATCCAAGGGAAGTAGTGTCATAGATGGCTGAGTAAATGCCCTTCTTAGTAATTTTGTTCCTGGGGTCTTTTCACACGTAACCTTCACTCACTTTATAATGGTCTCTGACTCCAAGAAGCTCAAAGAAGACATTCTGCCAAACAGGATTGTTAAAGTCACTTATTTCCCCTCCCTCCCCCAACACTCTCACACAGTTAGGAAACCACTGAGCACTGGATCTATATCATACAAATTCTAAAAAATTCCCTAAACACTTCATCCACATGTCCCTCCCCCCCCTACTCTCCCCCTCCCCCAGACATACTTCTTTTCCATTCGGCTTGGAACCTCACTGAGAAGCAAGGATAGTGACAGCATTAGACGCCATTTCAGAGTAACCTTAATGGTAAAATTGGTACTGTTTTGGAGGGAAGGGGCACTGCCATGGCTGCAGGTGTGGCCAAGACTTGGGAAGTTGTTTTCTCCTCCCGATTATCTGCTCCCAAACACAAGAATCTCCTGGTCCTCTTGCCCTCCTGAGATTTAGACAAGCAGCCTAGGAATTGTACCCTATTTGGGGAGCCTGGGTGGCTCAGTCAGTTAAGCATCCGGCTTCGGCTCAGGTCATGATCTCACGGTTCGTGGGTTCGAGCCCCGTGTCAGGCTCTGTGCTGACAGCTAGCTCAGAGCCTGGAGCCTGCTTCGGATTCTGTGTCTCCCTCTCTCTCTGACCCTCCCCTGCTTGCACTGTCTCTCTCTGCCTCTCAAAAATAAATTAAAAAAAATTTTTTTTAAACAAAAAAGAAAAAGAACTGTACCCTATTTGAGGATACAATGTTGGTGATAGCCCAACATTAAGGAACTAGGAACCTGTGCTATTTATTCCTTTAGTCAAATTTCATGCATTCATTCCTGTAATGATTTTACTGAGCAGTTTCTTTGTTGCATGTGCTTTGTGAAGATCTGAAGATGTAGTGTTAAACAAGACAGATTCATATTCTTATGGAGTTTCAAGGTTAGAACAGAGGTTGGCAAGCTTTTTCAGTAGAGAGTGAGATGGCGAATATTTTCACCTAGGGAGCCCTTGCAGTCTCTGTCACAGCTACTCAGTTCTGCTAATGGTGGCCCAGGGCGATAGTAGACAACACAAAAGTGAATGAGCGACCTTGTGTTCTAGTAACATCACATGGATGGGCTCTAAAATTTGAGTCTTACATAATTTCCATGTGTCACCAAGTCTTTTTCTTTCTTTTGATTTTCTTCAATTGTTTGTTTATATATAACGACCTTTATTTTTGTAGTTCATACAAAGATAAGAAGGTATGCTTGATTTTGCTCATGGGCTGTGCCTTCCCAACTCCTGCTGTGGAAGGAAAGAAAGAGAGTAAACAAATGATTCTTCCAGTTAACACATGGCTGCAAACTGTGATACATTTGGGAAGAGCAAGTACAGGGTGGGAGAGGATACGAGGGCCTTCTAGATTGAGGGGAGGTAGCTGATTAGGCTGACGTGGAACTGAAGAATGGGAGTTAGCTCACTCACCCAGCGCTCTGTGCCTTAGACGCACTTTCTAAGAAACTTCTGTGGCCGTATGTGGTTTTCCCGTTTTTTTGGTCCGCCTCTCTACAACCCGCCCAGACCTATTGCCCCATGTCCAGGCCTTATGGAATCTGGCTTTCTTTTCTTGCGTTGTTTTCTTTGCCAGAAAACAGCACTAATGTGTAAGAATCTGAATCACCGTTGGGACCTGAATAAAACCAGTTATCACAGCATTTTAGATTTACAACATATTGTGAAGGACTATGAAATAATAAAGCTGGATTAGGAATTGCACCCTTTAGAGTACTAAACAGGATAAATCTGATAATTTTTCTGTATACTTACAGCACTGGTCTCATTTTTTGTTGCTGTTTTTAATTTTGGGGGGGTTGTTTTGTCAGCAAATTAGCAGAAACTAATAGATGAAATGGGAAATTACTCTAACACAGACCAAAGAAACAAAATCCACACTAGACTACCTTTAAACCAATAATCAGGGGGAAATATGCTCATTTATTCTAATTCCCCTAGTGTTAGTACTATGCCATAGGCTTTCTGCCCACCTTAAAAACTGAGCATAATGACTCGCGGGGCAGGGAAATGAATGGGCTTCGTGGTTAGCACGCGTCTCCTAAAATGCCTCTTGTGTCTACTTTTCATGACAGGGTTAGCTGCTTTTTGGCAATCAGCAAACTGCAGAAACAATTCTATCCAAAGTGAGTCATCGCTCCAGTGACCAAAAACGGGACTCTCCCTTGGGAGTCTCCTTTAGTTGTTATGTGTGTTTCTTGCTGTTGTTGTTTTGGATCCTTGGAAATCATGCTTTTGTGCTAAAATGGCACCGATTATTTTAGTCTTTACACGATGCCGACTAGGCATGTGTCCTGGAGAACTTTAGCAGCTGCCAGGCTAATCTGAAACTCTGCAACCTGAGTGAGGTGCTTCGCTGAGCACACCTGCGGGGGACAGAGTAGGCGCTGACTGCAAACACCTACTTGCAAACAGTATGTCTTAATTTGTACCAGGCACCAGGCTAGGCACTTAGGTGTATTATCTAATGAACCTTTATGATCAAATATCAAGTCAGAGGGTTACTGAAATATTGTCATTGAGAGCCAAAGTGGGGTTCTAGACGACCTAGTTCTACTGATTGGATGCTATTTTAATGCTCTGTGCCTTAGTTTCATCTGTACAGTGGGAGAAGGTTGTTGTGTCGTATCTGGTACAATGTATAATGGAGTTGTGATGATTATGGGAGATAATTTTTATTTTTATTTTTTTTAAAGTACAAGTTTCTCCTTTAAATGTTTTTTATATTTTTTGGTTTTTTTTTTGAGAGACAGAGAGAGACAGTGAGAGAAGGGGAGGGGCAGAGAGAGAGGAGGAGACACAGAATCCGAAGCAGGCTTCAGGCTCTGAGCTAGCTGTCAGCACAGAGCCTGATGTGGGGCTCGAACCCATGAACCGTGAGATCATGACCTGAGCCGAAGCCGGACACTTAACTGACTGAGCCACCCAGGCGCCCCAGGAGATAACTTTTAAAGTGCTTAGCACGGAGCCTGGTTCTTGGGAAGCACTAAATGCAGCATAGAGCCATCACCCCTCACTTAACAGAGAGGGAGCTGAAGTGTGCCGTGTCCCCCTGACTTGCTCAGATCCACGAGGGTAGTGAGGAAGTAGAGATTTGAACTCAGTCCGTCTCAAGAGTCCTTGCACTGAACAGCTATGTTATTGTCTTCCTCACTATCACCCACGCTATTATTATCTATAATTAATGGTCTCAGCACAAGCCAAAGGAAATCCTTGCCAGGCATACAATGTGGGGTGTGTGCGCATGGCCACAGGGAATTATTTTTAGTCACAATCACAGACAGGAAGAAAAATCACTGTAAGCATGAGGAACTTTGGATATAAAGTTATCAAGATCTAGAACCTACACATTTGTTAACAAAAATTACCTCTCTCCCCCTGCAACACACACCACGTACCAGGGGAAGAGGTGATTAAAATAGATCTGTGCCAAATAATTTATTTTTCAAGAGAACTAGTCACTGAAATAGAACCACAACACAACAGCAGCGACAACAAACGCTTCAGATTTTCACTCAGAACTCTTAATCTAAACCCACTGACTTCTAGAATACACTTGATTGGGTGTGACGTTCATAAAATCCTAGAAGATGAGTACAGGGTTTGGAGGTGTATAATTTCGGTGTGTTTTTCTCAGAAGAGAGGATATTAGTCCTTCTAGTCCAGTTTCAGTTGTGGGTCCTGAGGAAGCCCGGGAAGCAGCTGGTCCATATGAGGTCCCTCATTACTTTCTCTGCTTCCCGACTCTTCTCCTGTGCCTACTCATTTAAGAGGCCAGAGACATTTCATTTAGGACAAAAGTATCCAATGCATATGCTCCATATGTAATAAACAATTAGGGAGTGTTAGTTAAGTCTAGATTGAAATGATGTTAGGATGTAGTTCAGGAGTTGGTCAACTGTAGCCTACACCTGTTTTTGTAAATAAAGTTTTATTGGAACATAGTCATACTCGTACTCACTAATTTACATATTGCTTATGCCCATTTTCCTACTCCAAGGGCAGAGTGGAGTAGTTTTGACAGAGCTTATGGGCCTCAAGGTCTAAAATATTTACTATCTGGCCCTTTCCAGAAAATGCTTGCCAACCTCTGATGTAGTTGAAAGAATCTTGGCATCATAATCAGGGTGAGCTTGAGGTCTGGCTCTTCTATTATGTGGATGACCTTGCACAAATCATTTAATTTTTAACCTCAGTTTTTCGTGTACAAGCAGGGGAATAACTTCTAGTCACTTCCCCTACTTTTTGTAGTTCTTATCATCAAGATCAAACACATTAAGGAATGCAAGTGCTAAATGCGCATTATTTGTTTTATTAGAAGTAAGGTCATCATCCCTCGGTTGTCTACATGTGGTGACACGTTATTTCTCTGAAAAGGGCAGAGAAAAATAATTTTGAAAAACAACACAACAGCAGCCCATACTATGCCACAAAATGGTTACTCTTCATGGAATTTCCCCCCAAAGCAACTAATGATTTAGTGTTAATGTCTAGGGAGGAAAAACACATATTTCCTGAATCAATTGCCAAAAGACAAAATACTAAATAGAAATAACAAGCCCCCAATACATTTTTTCATTCAAATGTCTGTTCAGTTAAGATTTTGTCCTTGATTTTAGGCCTTGCTGTTCATGGTCAGAGACAAGGAAAGGCTGAGATAGTGTGGTTTATAAAATATGATGAGAATGAAATAGTAGAACTTCTCAGATTTTGAAGTTTAAAAGGCATCTGATATTTGTGACTATTTTTAATGAAAGCTTGAAACTGAAAGAGAAAATAATGTGGCTTCTGTACCAGTTTTTGTGAACTAGGAATGAATGATTTATCCACAATCTCATCTATCCACTCAATAGCTGCTTAAGTTAAAGGAAAGTTTTGAACTTTCTCAAAAAAAAAAACAAACCATTAAATAGTATTCATTTCTTCTTTTCCCATAACTCAAGCATTACTAGAAAAATATTTTTTAATATTTTTTCCTCTCTAGTGAATTATAGCATGATATGTTCTTTTAGCTTCACTGAAATAAATGACTGGTTGTTATTTCTCAGTTATTTAGTTTTATTAATGATATTATATAGTGTTGAACCAAATAATACTTAAAGTTACCTTCTTCTTCACCTGTTAGAATAGGGGTACAAGAAGACCAAATCGGGGAGAGGGAGCTCACCTCTGGGCAATAAAGAGTTAGGAACACCTGGGTGGCTCAGGTCAGTTAATCATCCAACTTTGACTCAGGTCATGATCTCCCGGTTTGTGGGTTTGAGCTCTGCGTCGGGTTCTGTGCCGACAGCTCAGAGCCTGGAGCCTGCTTCAGATTCTGTGTCTCCCTCTCTGTCTGCTCCTCCCCTGTTCATGCTCTCTCTCTCTCAAAAATAAATAAACATTAAAAAAAAAAAAAGAGTAATCAAGAAGTTGACAGGATGCTTGCAGATTTAATCATTTCTTTTTTTTAATTAATTAATTTATTTGGAGAGGGACAGAGTCAAGCTGAGGAGGGGCAGAGAGAGGAGGACAGAGGATCTGAAGCAGGCTTTGTGCTAATAGCTGAGAGCCTAATGCAGGGCTTGAAATCACAAACTGTGAGGTCATGACCTGAGCTGAAGTCTGAACTTAACCACCTGAGCCACCCAGGGACCCCACAATTTAAGTATTTCTAAAACAAATTCTACAAATATGAGTCACATTACAACCAGATTGCGACTGAGTTAAAGCTATCTGCAAATACATGAAAAACTTTGGTTTGATGACCAATTTCTACTGTCACATAGCATAGGGACTAATGTAGCATATTAGAAAGACCCTGGGCTTGGCCCCTGTTTCCATCTTGAGAAATGTGCCTATTGGAAGATGATAATATGTCTTAAAGAACTGAAGGGAGGGGGCGCCTGGGTGGCTCCATCTGTTAAGCATCTAACTTCAGCTCAGGTCATGATCTCACAGTTCATGGGTTCGAGCCCCACATCAGGCTCTGTGCTGGCAGCTTAGAGCCTGGAGCCTGCTTCAGATTCTGTGTCTCCCTATCTCTCTGCCCCTCCCTTGCTCAAACTCTTGTCTCTCACTCTCTCAAAAAATAAAATAAAATGTTAAAAACTAAAAACAAAAAACAAAACACAAGAATTGAAGGGAGGAATGGAGAACTACTCTCACAACTGATGAGTCTGAAGTCAGTCCTTGAGGAGCAGAGAGCAGGACTCAACACTCAGGGTGTCAGCACCCTGCAGTAGGAACCAGCCCCTCGCTACCCTCACATTACGTAATTCAAACCCCAGCCCTGGAGAATGCGTAGGTGCAGCTTGGGTTGCATATCTAACTCTTGACTAGGAGTAAGGCAGTGCTCTAAGAGACAGCTAGACTCCAAAGGCAATCAGGGTGCTGGTAGCAAAAGAGAAGGATATGGAGGTGGGGTCTCCAAAACAATAACAAAGATAGTCGGCCTGCCTCCTCAGGTAGTTAGAATATCAAATATGGCAACATAGTTAAACTATGTATCACAGGGAGTTCTTCTTTAAAACAATAGCTGAATAGTGGCCTCAGTCTAGCCTCTTTTAACTAGCAGAAAGTGATAAAACACAACACCAAAGTGAGGGGAAAAAGACTTACTCTCTCTTCAACTCAAGGCACAGCTAGATTTTGTTGCATGAAGCAGAAGTCACTTGAACACAGCTAGGAAGGCATTCTTTACCATGCTCTGTATTTGTCCCTGTCCCAAAACTCCATGCTGTGTACAACTAGAATACGTATGAGGCCATCCTCTTCCGCCTGAGTACTGACTTCAAGAGGACTGCACTGCTGCTTTCCACCACCCCAGCCATCTCCTTGCATTCATTTAGAAATAGGAAGCCCCCCAAACAACTGGGTGGGGGCAAGGGAATCTGAGACACAACGCTGAGAGATGATAACCGTTTGTTGCATTTCGTTGAGTTAGGAAGTTGAGTTTACCTACAAGCAAGGCACTGTGAGGGATGTAAGGGGTGGTGGACCCAGAACACTTGTAGTCCTACAAATTGGGAATTGTAGATTTCCTTCTGCGCCATCAATTTAGAGCATCAGAGAATCAGCCAGTGGGGATGGAAGAGTGACAGTCACCAGACATGAGGATGTAGAGAACACTAGCCAGTCTGGACTTCAACTACAGGTCAATCATGACGACTTGACCAGCAACAAGCAGAAAGCAGGTGGAACCAATAATTAGCTCTATTTGCTTTGCATGGACTGGATCTGGGAAGCTCTCCTTTCACAAACACATAAGGATAAGGAACTGTGACTGTGGCCTGTGGAAACCATTGCAGAAGCAGGCGGAGTTTACTTTTAGGACTGCTGAGGCGTTGTACCGAAAATACTTTATGCCTGGGGAAAAACATTGAGTACAAAAAAGAAGCCGATCCAGAAAAAACAGTGGGAGAGCAGACGTCTGAAGATGACCTACTGCAGGATCCCAAGGACAATTCAGAACATGGTTTGGCGTGAAGGAAAAGCTCTGCATCTCTTTAAATTGGCATCCCTGGCAGTTTGTTGCAGGATCCCCTTCATACAATGTTGACATTTATAATAGATCCGTCTGCTCTGCTCACTCTAGCCTCGGTTCCCGGGCAGGTGCTGCAGGACCTCTGCTTTACCCGTTTCTAGCCATTCTTACCCTGGGCTCTGTGTAGGATTTTATTGGGTTGACTACCAGCACCCTTCAAGTGGTTCCATATGCCAACCCTGGAGTAACTACCCTTTCCACTGATCCTTTCCTAAGGCTTCCAAGTCTTTTCAGACTTTTAATCTGGGTTCCTGTGTCTTTTCTCCCTTGGCTGCTCGTGGCCTAATAGCCTTTCTTCCCCCCGTGGCTCTGTTTCATAGCCCTGCTCGAAAGCAGATGCTCTGGCTCCTTCCACAGCGAACACTGCCAGTTTCATGGCATTTTCTTGCTGCTTTTGGCTGTAACTCTCAACTTTCCAAGGCCCAATTGTAAGACGCCATGTGGGATCGACCCAAGAGGAGGGATATGGTGGGTGGGGGAAGGGCCTGTTGTGTAGAACATGTGAAACGAGACTGAATTTATTCTCAAGGCACAAGTCGCATTTCTCGATCAGCTTGGTTTTTGCACAATTCAGATGTCAATTGATTGAAGCAAACAGTCTCCCTGTGGATGGGAAGGATATTTTTCAGTGGAGATTGTCCTTTTAAGGAATGAAACTCGAGGGGCCTGCTTTTGGCAAACATTCTGTCTTTCATCTTTGCTTCTGTTTACCTTCCAGTGCAGAGGCAGCCTGCCATCTCCCTGCGCATCACCTTTCGGTTGTTTCCAGTTGCCTCTGCAGTGACCACACCGTGTCCCTGATTTCCCATTTAGAATATGGACCATTTTGCTGTGAGAACAGGATAACCTTTTAGTGTACACATTTCCTTTTTCCCCCTCCCCTCCCCCTTAGGCAAATTTCTCCCCAATGAAAGAGTCCCAGTGGATGGGTCAGTAATTTAAAAAATGGACCTCAAATGACCAGGTCAACTCTAAGAAATGATGGTGACTACAGTTGACTCTTTATTGTAAAGCACAGTGGAGTGATAGAATAGAAGATTACCACTGAAAGCACTGAGGAGGGTCAAGACGGAGAGTGGCGTCAGCCTCCATGATGTGAGGGATACCCCTTTTCTGGGTTATAGCTCTCCACCAGTGGTTCTCAAGTGCAGTGATTTTGCCTCTCACGAGGATGTCTGACAATGTCTGGAGGCATTTGTATTTGTCACAACTGTGAGAGGGTATGGGACTACCATCTAGTGGGTAGAGGGCCAATGATGATGCACAGAACCCCTCCTCCCCCACAACAGAGAATTATTAACCCCAAATGTTAATAGTGGTCAAGTTGATACACCCTCTTGGCCTACAGCCACTTACAACCATGGTCAGGTCCTGAGAGACTTTATTGTTAGTTGCTTGGAGGTGAATCAGATCACTTATCACTTACCGCTTAGGCCTAGAAGCAAAGTCAATTCTACAGAGCAAAAACTAAGTCATTTAACTTCTCAGTGGCCCAGTATATTTTTTGACATTCTATTATATTACTCCTTGGAGCCTACAATGACTTCTCTTGGTTTTCTAGAGTCAAAAGTACCTCCTAAGTTAATCAACTCAGATCCCAACTGGAAAGGAAAGAAAGAGAAAGACATAGAGCATCTCAGTTGTGTCTGTGTGTCTATACTATACTATGTCTGACACACACACACACACACACGCACACACACACACACACACACACACACACACTATACTTCCTTCACTGCCCTGTCCCCACCCTGCCCTGCAGACCTCATTCTCAACCTTATCCTCACCTCTGGTCATTGTTTTTCAATACTGTGTCCCATAAATCAGACAGAGTCCCCTCCTGAGGTTGGTTCCAAAAAGAAGAAAATGAAGAAAAAAACAGAGACAGCGTGTGACATTTTATTTTACGTTTACCATCTCAGTTCTTAATTAGACAGAGGTACCAAAAAAAAAATAATAGAGATGATGTTCATAAATCCTTTTGAGACTTAAAAGGGTACTATTTTGAAATAAATATTCTTTTTAATTATTTCTTATGATTTCTGCAAGTAGGTCTAGTTTGGTATCTAATCCAAGGAGGCGGTAGTGGGACATCTGCTTTGAGTAAACAGAAGTTCACTGTATATAAGTGACCATAATTACCGGTAGGTGACAAACAAAATCATCAGGTGGCAGGTCCTGCTTATCCTCTAGCCAAGACTCAGTGAGGGCCATGCCTTAGGACAGGATCTACGGCCAGATCCCATATGTTCCCTGGAATTTGATTTTCCTTTATTTATTTGCCTATATTAATAATTTCCTATTTTATGAACATAAGAGAAGGGAAGCAGAAATAATACAAAAACAGAGAGGGAGACAAACCATAAGAGACTCTTAAATATAGAGAGCAAACTGAGGGTGGCTGGAGGGATGTCGGGTGAAGGGGATGGGCTAAATGGGCATTAAGGGAGACCCTGTCGGGAGGAGCACTGGGTGCTATATGAAAGCGACGAACCACTAAATTCTACTCCTGAAATCATTATTACACTGTATGGTAAGTACCTTGGATTTAAATTAAAAAATTAAAAAAAGAATTTCCTATTTTAATAATTATGATACTGATTGTATAGGGCTGATAACTTAAATGTGTATATTTTATTATGAACCTTTTGATTCAAACTTGAGGAGAAGCAGAGCAACTCTGACCTCAAGATAAACTTGTTGGGGAATCCTATGCCCTAGGGTAAGTAATATCTTACCTCTCTCTCTCCCTCCCAAAATACGTTCACCCCTGCTCCAATGTCCTCCCAATCAGATATTATGTGGGTAGGTGTGTTAACACAACATTTGTCAAATGAATAAAATCAATCTCTACATGCTTCTCCCCAAAATACGCAGTTAACTTACATCTATAGACTCACTGTAGTTTATTTTACTATTTTGCTTTTTTTTAGTGCTCACACTAAGTCTTTTCTTTGATGAACAATAATAACTAAAATGAGA
The DNA here is from genome assembly GCF_006229205.1 of Suricata suricatta. NCBI lineage: Eukaryota > Metazoa > Chordata > Mammalia > Carnivora > Herpestidae > Suricata > Suricata suricatta. The sequence continues at coordinate 36,662,742 of NC_043714.1, forward strand.
CTATGTAGTATAATGGGAATGATATGGGATGGGGAGTTGAAAATCTATCTCTGCTTGATTATTCTCTAGCTTCATGAGCTTGGACAAGCCATTTTACTTTGCGCCTTAGTTTCCTCATCCGTAGAATGAGTGAGATGGCGTCAAAAACTTCTACAGTGTTTCCAGGTCCAAAAGTGAAAATTCTAGGACTTTAAGTAGGAAGTGGAATGTAAATTTCACAGAGATATGACAGATACTTGTAACTGTTGCTTCTTGAGTAGAAGAAAACCCTGGGCAAACCCTCAATTACGTCGTATATCTAATTCAGAGACACACACATACAAAATCCCAAATCTTGAGACAGTTAGTTTCATTTAAATGTTCATCCATTGCTGTGCCCTCCAGAAGCTTCACATCTATATTTATGTTTATGACATAGTTTGAAGCTATTTGCCATGTGTCCACTAATGAAAATTTACAGAGGCGAGTGCTTTCTAGAATCTACCCATTACGATTACAAAAATAAATTATTCTGTTGTACTAAAAGAGGGGAAAATCATGTGAGTTTTCCATGAGAAACTTCAAAGTCTGATGGAGGAAGAAGGCAGGATGTGGTTCTATTTGTTTAAAACTGTTTAACTTTTTAGGTCCAAGGAGTGATATGAATACCAAAAGGAATGATTTCCAGGAGGAAGAGAAACTTTTGATGGTTGGCCTAATAAAATAAAACTACACATTAGTGAAACTGAATTCAAAGATGGTTCCAAACGTTGCTGCACACAGATGAGCCCTGGATCTGGATCGCATCCAAGCCCAACGGCTGCGCACACTGTAACCACCATGTGTTATCTGTGTTATCTGCAAACCAGATCGTCTCTGTGCGGTAAAGACCAGCCGGCTTTCTTGGCCAAGCTGCTGCCATAAAACACACTACTGATTTGGTTTCTCATGTTTTTTAAGGATATTATACTTTTAACGCGCAGTATACGTTGGGTCTCAAATTGTCCAGAGAGCGCTATCGCAAATGACTGGTTGATGAATGTTTTACCAGAATCAGGTCACATTTTGTCAGGTTGTTTTGTGTCACTGCAAATCATTGCTTTACAATGAGGATACTTTTTTTTTTTTTTAACTTTTAAATCTTGTGCAAAAGAATACAAAGTGCGGTTAAACAGTCTCATTAGGAATAATCTGCCTTTAACAATTTACATGCATCAGCTGCCTTTTGATATCGGCTCCGAAAAGCAAAAACATCATGGGATCTCTTAAAAGAAGTGGAAAACTAAATGTCAGAACTGCATTTTTGCACGGGGCTAGAGAGATTCCCACCTTGTATGAAATACCTACATTCCAACACCTAGTGTTTGCTTTGGAGACTTGCAAAGAGTTAATACAGCTTGTTTGGCATCAGATATTGGTATAATGGGCTTTTACTGAAGTAATTAAAATTTGTTTATAATTAATACAGATGAATTGGTTTCTGCACAATAATAGTTAGGAGATTAACAAAGGCCACATTTTGGCAACAGGACTACATTCTTTTCCAAGTGCTGTGGGACCTTATCCAATGAATGTCTGTCCAATCCGGCTGATTCTTCAGAGATGCCATATGGCACGGCTATGCATTATGACTTTTTTTTTCTAAAAGGCAGCCATATGACATAACTGATCTTTAAAACGTTGTCAGAAGGCATTACCTGGGTAGGCTTTGAGCTGCTTTCCAAAAACTTAGCAAGCACAGGGGCTATTAATTATGAGCAAAAGAAATGTGCACGCGCACACTGGAAACTTGGCATTCTTTCCTCTCTGGTCACAGCTGATCATGTCTTAAGCCTTCCTAACTGGGGAAGTATTGAGCCTTCTTTTTTTTTTCTTTTTTTTTTTAAACTTCCAAAAGTGAAAAAAAATTCTTCTTCAAAACACATTTTCATTGTAAAATGTCTGTGTACTTGACCCCAACAGGCAAGTACTTGGCCACCTGTACTTTCGCTATATTTACAGATTTAAAACAAATTTTATTTACAGCTAAAGTTTTTAAAACAAGGTTTAAGGCACCATGACTGAAAGAGAAAGAATTTTCTAGTGGTGGTGGTAGTTGATTACTAGCTGACATCTAACCCTCTCTGTTCAATTTTGGATGGCAGAAAATGTAAATAGCTCAAATATTTTCTTTCTGATTTCCTCAGAAAATTAGTTTGTGCAAGGGGAAACATCCATTTAAAATTTTCCATTTTTGTATGTGTCCTAAGAACAACTTGATGCGTTTGTTTCCATTTATAAACACACTACTGAAATTTCCAGAACTCCACACAGGGGGAAAAACGGAATGGAGAGGAAGTCAATTAAACCAGTGGGGTCCATTCAGTAATAGCACCAGGGAGAATGTAAGTAAAACTGGGTGCTTACTCCTAACCTATGGCTACCCTGTATCTATTCTGATATCATTTACTGGACTTCTCCATTTGGATCTCAAATTTAAGGTGAATTGAACTTGGACCTCCCTCAGTTTCCCTCTATCTCTATAAATAGCAACTCCATCCTTTTGGCAAATGAGTCCAAAAATCTTGCAGCCACGTTTGATGCTTTCTTGCCTCACCTCCATCCAACCCACCAGCAGATTCTGTGCGCTCTAACCTCAGAACATATCCTAATTTGCCTTATTCCCTGCTACTTCCCTGCTAGAAGCCTAGTCCTGGGCACTGCCATCGTTTTCCTCTGCTATTGTGCTAGTCTCTGGTTTCTCTGTTTCCGCCCCTTCGCGCCTACTGTCTGTTTCCGTGACATCGGCCCCAGTGACCTTGTCAAAGTAAATGTCAGACCATGTCAATTCCCAGATCAAACTCCTCCCTCCACTGGCTTCCTAGCTCATTTTGAATAAAAGCCCTCACTAGGGCTTCCCAAACGGAGTCTCTTGTTTCTTTTCTAAACTCATCCCTACACTCTGCTTGGGCACATGCCTGCTTCACACTCCCTCCAACAGAGCGTGGCGTGAGTGTGCACCTCCTGCCACAGGGCTTCTGCACCTACCATTTATTCTTTCACTGATGTTTTGCAGTAAGGTCCAGCTAGCTTGCCAGAGTCAATGTTAAATTGTCGAGGACTGGGCGGGCCAGTTGTTAAACCAGGGGTAGCTGGAAATCAGCCGACATGGAAACATTTACACCAAAGAAATCGGCAAACTCTAAAAATCAGATCTCCTCATCCCATGGAGAATCTGTTGTTAAACCCCGACCAGAACCCCACTGTATGGTCTCTTCCTGGAGGGCTGCTCCTCTTCTTCCTTGCCTTCCTCAGGTCTTCACGCAACACCTTGGGAGGGAGCTGCTCTCAACTCCCTAGCTCTTACCTCTTCATTATCTTTCTCGTTAACCGCTAATTTTGTAATTTTCATTTACTTATATTTTGTTGTCAGCCTGTGCCATTGATACAAAATGAATGCACAGATTATTAATTAATGATCAATATATCTTCTACTCTGCCAATAGCCAGATCATATCCATTGGAGTTCTCCCTTACCATATATTGCCTGAAGGGCTAGTTTTTAAAACTATTTATTTTGACATAATCATTTTATTTGAAATAATCTTACTCTCATAGAAGAGTTGTAAGAATAGTATTAAGAAAACCTAATAGACCTGTCACTGAAATTCAGTAGTTACTAACATATTGCCACTTTTGATATGTGTCTTTCCAATGGTCTCATCATCATCATCTAATTTTTTTTAGCAAAGAATCATTTGAGGTATTGTGCCCACTTTTTGAACCCATAAATGCTTTAGGTAGAATGTCCTCAGAAAAAGACATATTTATATAACCACAGAATTATAGTCAACTTCAGGAAATTTAATATTTACATAGTAGCATTATTTAATATACACTCCATAATTAAATTTTGCTGATCATTCCCCAAATGTTCTCTTAACAATTTCTTCTTTCCAGTCCAGCAACATAAGTTGTGTAGTTTTGTCTCTTTGTTCTTAAAAGGAGACCCACACAAGACAGTCCTGAAACAGATTCTCAGTTTTTATTTTTTTGGTCTTTTGTCACTTTTTGGAAGAGTATTGGTCAGTCATCAACATAGATTCCCTCTGTTTAGGTGTGTCTGATATGTCCTCTCGATTAAATTCAGATTATGCATTTTTGGCAGAAATACTGCATACATGACATCATGACCTTCTTAGAGCCTCAAATCAGGAGGCATAAAGTGACAATCTGTCCACTTATTGATGATGCTTTGATTAGCGAATGTGTTGTCTGCCAGGTTTCTTCACTATGAGTTATCATTTTTCTCTTTGAAAAAAATTTTTAATGTTTATTCATTTTGAGAGATAGAGTGTAAGTGAGGGAGAAGCAGAGAGAGAGGGAGACAGAATCTGAAGCAGGCTCCAGGCACTGAGTGGTCAGCACAGAGCTCGATGCAGGGCTTGAACTCACAGACTGTGAGATCATGACCTGAGCTGAAATCGGACACTTAACCAATGGAGCCACCCATGTGCCCCATCATTTTTCTCTTTGTAACTAATAACTAATTTATAGAAAGATATTTTTAAACTGTATAAGTATCTTTTACCTTATTAAACTTCCATCCAGTGGTTTTACAGTCTTTTGATGATTCTGGCCTTAATAAATTATTATTATAACACATGCAAAATTATGATATAATTTTAAGTTTATTTCTTTATTTTGAGAGAGAGAGAGAGAGAGAGAGAGAGAGAGAGAGAGAGAGGCAGCTGGGGAGGGGAGAAGCAGAGAGAGAATCCCAAGCAGGCTTTGCACTGTCAATGTGAAGCCCGATGCAGGACTCAAACTCATGAACTGTAACATCATGACCCAAGCCAAAACCAAGGGTCAGACACATAATAACTGACTGAGCCACCCAGGCACTCCAAAATAACAATTTTTGAATTATTTTTTTCTGGGGCGCTTTGCTGACTCAGTTGGTACAGCATGCCAACTCTTCATCTGGAGTCATGAGTTTGAGCCCCATGTTGGGTGTTAGTGTACTTTAAAAAGAAAGATAAAAATCCTCCCCCCCCACTTTTACTATTTGGCATTCTACTGTAAGGAAAACCTTTTCCTTTTTCCTTTATGTATTATCAGTAAGAACTAATGGATTCTCACTTTATTTGATGGGTTATAGTTTATTATTGTCATGATTTATTTTGATCAAAAGTTGTCCTAGATGTGGTTGGTGGGAACCCCTTAAAATTGGCTCATATGTCTCTTTAACACGCCCCATCTTTCCTTGGAGCACTTTTTTACATTTTAGTATAACAAGATTTTTTAGGCTAATATTGTACTTTGCTGCCCTCACCCTGGAATCAGCCTTTTTCAAAGGAATTTTGGTTCCATTTATCCAGAGAATGGTAGTTATTAACCAATATATGAACTCTGGGTGTTTTCATTGTTAATAAGGTATCATTTCTTCTAGGTCTTTTCAGCAGACAGAACTGGGGGAAAAAGGAATTGTATATGAATCATATATGTGTATGTGTACGTATATATATGTATATACACAATTACATATAAATACACACATTCGTTTTATGTGGGTAAATCACCAAGATTTTTGGAACATGCATTATATGTGTGTGTGAATGTGTGTGCATGTTATGTGTGTATAAAATCATGTGTATATGTGATACATGTGTATAAAATCATGAGTTAATGGTAACTCTAATTCCAAATTAAGACCAAAGGGTTCTTCTTTATTTTCCATCACTACATATTTGCATCTCCCATAGTGAGAATCCTCTCTTCTAAGGATATTAATAACCTTAGCCCTTTGGTCAATCCTCCGATACATACCGAGAAGAGTTTCTGAATCACTACATCCCTACTTGTGTAGAAACAAAAACAAATCTAAGTAGATTTCAAGGTTTGTTTATAGTTCTTTTTGACTTTTATAATGAAGATCTATAATTAAAGTACTGTGTTCATAAGCTACTCAGTTTATTTCTTTTTAAAAACACCTTCAAGATGGTTATATCATTTATTTGAAATATAGTTGGAGTCTTTTGTTTCTGTGGGTATACAGTTTGGCATTGTTCTTGGTTTACTTTTACATTTTGAATATGTAAAACGTTAATATGGTTCTAAAAGTTGAAACTGTCCACCAAGGGCACTTTGAGAACTGTGGTGTCTTCACTATTCCTGGCACCCCATTCCCAACTACCCTTTGTGAGAAATCAGTTTCATTAGTTTCTGATTTATCTTTCCTGGGTTTTTTTTTTTTTTGGTTTGTTTGCAGTCCAATAGATTTATATCATCACTGTGCTTGTTCATTAAAGCCTTGTCAATTCTTCCATCCTTGCCAGAGATAAGGAATTTTTTGGAAAAGAAGTGGAAGTATGTGGGTGGAGGAAACTTTGTGAGTCATGGGCATTGACAGAAGAAAATTCTCCCCCAAACTGAGCTATGGCAAAAACCAAGCCACTTTTTAAAGATTGAGTAATTAACCCATTCACTCTTAGTTTTTTTTCCTTTCTAGCCAATAAGTATGTAATGCCTGCTACATACCAGGCCCTGTGCTGGGTGCATGTTGGGGGATATGCTATCACAGATGTGGACCCGCCCCCAGACGGCACAGTAGAGATCAAATACCAGGCATTAATCCTAGTTAATTCCAGTATTTGACTTACACCACTCTCCATCTTTATCAATTTGAGATTTATCATCTGATGGCAAAGAAATTTGAGCAATCAATTTATACTAACATGAGGGACAGTATTTGTGGTTGTGGGTGGCAATATTCGCTTTAAATGGAAACTGTTGAATTTCTAAGCATTATTTTGTGGAACCAAGATTAAGATTAAGATACTAAGATTAAGAGTCCTCAACTTGGTAACATTTTATGAAGGTTGGCCATTCTTTCTTCAGTATTTAACCAAAAAAAAGTGCAAATAAAAAAAATTTAAGGGGAGATTTTTAAAAAGGACCTACCTGATCAGTAATAACCATGCCTGGTAAAGGCTTAGAAGATATTAAAATTCCTTGCTTTCACAGTGAATATTTAGTATGGTTACAATAATTGAAAAGGCATGCCAGGTTGCCTTCAAATATAAAAAGTCAGGGCTCATTGATATAGATGTTGACTCCACTATATATGTTCAGGTTGGATTATATGGAGAGCAGATCTTGGACTAAGCAGCAGTCCTCAAAGTGTGGTTCTTGGGCTAACAACATGAACATCACCCAGGAACGTGTTAGAAATGCACATTTTGGGGAAATACTGGGAAGGGGGATCAAGGGAGGTGGCAGTCTATGCTATAATAAGCCTTCCAGGTAGTTTTGATACTTGATAACATTTGAGAATTACTAGACAAAAAAATGCATTTTCCATTCATTCATTTATTTAGCACATTTTCCTTGATCACTTACTATGTACCTGCTACTTTCCTAGGTGCTAGGATAGAGCAGTAAATAAGACAATTAAGTCCTTCCTGTCAAGGAGTAAGCATATTATAGCAGCTGGGTCTAAACGGAGAAGCACAAACTACTTTAAATATTCAGAACAAAGGAAATTTAATACAGGAATTGATTACACTGGAAACAGAAGAACTGTCAAGACAACAGGCCCTCTGAGAGGGAGGCAGCCCCGAGATCAGCAACAGCAAGAAGTCGCTATTGCCCCTGGGCTGGAGTACAGAGAGAGCTGGCTAGAGCTCAGAGGCCAAGGTCACCTGGAGGTCTGTGGATAGGCAGCTAGAGGAACAGAGCAGGCAGGTGCCGGGCCACCTGGGCTCCTGGACAGAGAGGGATGGGAAAATATATCTTGCCTTTTTTCTTCTTTCCACTGTCCCACCAGTTACCTCTAATTTTCCAAGGCCTGTAGGAAACCTGCTGGCAAAGGGGCCTGGCCCGTGAAGCCTGTAGGGGATGGTCCAGTGACCCGAGCAGAACAGGGAAGGCTGGAGGACCAGGAGGGCAAACAGCCAGCGTTAGTGCACATACGTTCTAGGGGATTTAGAGTTTGCCCCAATCCTCTGCCTAGGTTCTTCTTTGTGCCTGTAATTGGCAGATAAAAGTTAAGAAATCTTTTAAAAACTTGTGCAATATATGAGAAGTCTGAGCAAATTAAAAACAAGGAGAATCTCAGGGAAAATAAAAGTTCCAATTTATTTTTTTCTGTCATTGTAATACATTTGTATTCTCTCCTAAATGAATGAGATATTTAGCATGAAAAGATGTTCATGTGCAAATAGAATAGGTGGATTAATTATACCACATTTACTATCAATTCATTTTTTAATACTGACTACAGTGATTTAAGCTTTCAAAAAGCTAAGCGCTCACACAAATCATGTCTCCAGAGACTGTGTGCTTTGTGCTGATCAATAATTATTCTGTTAATTATGGAGATATAGGGAAAATTAGGCCATTTATAATTCTGCATGCATGAGAACAACTCTTCAAAGCTGAAAATACCTTTCTGTTTAGGTTGGCTTAATGCTCTGGAAGATGATTAGACCTCTTCCTCAATTAATCTTTTGGCAAGTACTATTTTCTTATTTTCCTACCAAGTATATTTTGATTTTGGAAGACTAAAAATTAAAAATCAATATCAACCCAAATATATATATAGAGTTGGGTTTCTTCCTGCCTTTAAGACCTTTGCTGTGAAGGGATCTTTCAGTCATCAAGTATTTAGCGCATGCTTTCTGGTGCAAAATATTGTAGGGGACAAAAATACTTTTAACAAGAATGAAGCTTGAACACAGAGCGGTCTCCAAGCCTGGTTTTGAACAGAATGCTGCTCAGGTAGGCTGTACCTTTTAGATTTGTGACCTGACTTTAATTAGTTAAATTATCTGAGTCCATTTCTTTCTTTGTAAAATGGGACTCATCATATCCATCTCATGAAAAACCATGAGAATTTAAGAATGATATGTATTTCTTTTTTAAATTTTTTAATGTTTTTTATTTATTTTTGAGAGACAGAGAGAGGCAGCACGAGCAGGGGAGGGTCAGAGAGAGGGAGACACAGAATCCGAAGCAGGCTCCAGGCTCTGAGCTAGCTGTCAGCACAGAGCCTGACACAGAGCTCGAACCAACGAACCATGAGATCATGACCTGAGCTGAAGCCGGAAGCTTAACCAGCTGAGCCACCCAGGTGCCCCAGAATGACATATATTTCTATAGGTGTAATACTGTGCCTGGAATATAGTGAGTGAGTACACTTTTAACAGTAAGTGTTATTTCCCTTCCTAAATTCTCTGCATACCTTCTCTCTCCCTAGATAACGTCATTTTTTTATATTTGTTCTTTCATGCCACCTAGCGCCCTCTGTACGTTTCTGGTGGTCATCCTATATTTCTCACCACTGGAATCATTGACTGCCATTGGCAGTCACTGTGGAGAGGAAAGCTTTCTAGGTCATAGTCTACCTTGGCATGGGCTTCATTCATTCAAAACTGTTTATTGAGGCTTTTATTCCAAGTACTCTTCTGAAGGGGCCAAAGTTCTCCTAAAGCAGACAAGATGTTTCCTCACTCAGTGAGAAAGGTGTTTCAGTAACCATTTACTAAGTGTATACAACATGCCAAGTTTGTCCTAGCAGTGAGAATATGACAGGGGACAAAAAAGTCTGCCCTCATGAAGCTGAAACACTCTAACTAGCAAAGACCAACTGATCAGCTAAAATATGCCATGTGGCGATAAGAACTTTGAGGACAAATAAAGCAGGGTGAGGACACTGTGGGGGTGGTGTGTGGAAGCACAACTCTTAGGCAGAAAGCAAAATGAAGAGGGAGAGTGAGCACTGGGAGTGTCTGCAAGAAGAGAGGCAGCGGGCAGCGAGGAGGCTGAGTGCGGAGACCAAATGCCAGGGCAGGACTGGCGCAGTGATGAGGGAGGCTGCGGGGAAAGAAGGGCGAGTAGATGAGGACTGAGAGGTAGTGGGGCCAGTTCCCATTGGGCCTTGCGAACCAACGTGAGCACTCTCCATCCTGTGCGAAATGGGGGTGTTTCTGAAGTATTTTCTAAGGAGCCCTCCGGCTGCCAGTGAAGGGAGGTCTGCAAGAGGCAGGCAAGCAAGCAGCAAGGTGGCTCCCAGGGAACAGAGCTGGTGGCTCTGCTTTCGTCGTATTGAAAGAAAGGAGAAGGGGCAGGTTCTGAATATATTTTCAAGGTGGAGCCGATAGGACTTGCTGAACATTGTATATGGAAGGTGAGAGACAGACAGAAGGCAGGCCTGCCTTCAAGGGTTTTAATTTGAGCACTTGGAGAAAATCCCTTGTGGAGTGTAAATTCTGGTGGGGGAGGAAGGCACTGAACAATAAACCTGCTGGAATCGCATTGACTAACTGATGGGTGGTGGTGGAGGTGGGGGCGGGTAGCCAGGAAATAGTATTTAGTCTGGGACCTGAAGGATGAGTCAGAGGTAGCTGAGGAAGGGGAGAGAAGGGGAGAATCTTCTGGGCTGGGGAGGGGAGGGTGGTGGGGGGCACGGATGTCAACATATGCCGAGGCCTTGACAGCAAAGAGCTTTTTAACTCATCTGACTGTAGAGTAGACTCAACAGGGGACCCAGCCTGTGTTGTTCATTTGTATCTCCTCTACTGATGCACAACTGTTGTCCAAGTCCACATATTCCAAAAGTCTTTGGTTTATTTGTTTCTCATTCAGCAAAATTCCAGTTTTAACTTCTGGTTATATGGCTGTCTTATTTAAAAAAAAAAAAAACACAGGAATTTTTACTTCGAGAAATTAAAAAAACATTAAAGTTCAGAAAACAATAAAACACTCACATGCCCATCGTGCAGAATCAGTAGCTAATAGCTATATTGGTTTCCAGTCTTTTTTATTTTTAAGTTGTAATATTTTCTTTTTGCAGGTTGTTAAAAATGCAAGTATAATTGACATATGCGATATTAGTTTTCAGGCATACAATATAATGATTCAAAAATCCTATAAATTACTCGGTCCTTATCAAGATCCATGCACTCTTAATCCCCTTTGTCTGTTTTACCCCTCCCCCCATCTCTTCCTGGCAACCATCAGTTTGTTCTCTGTACTTAAGTTTTTTTTGTTGCTGTTCATCTGCATTTGTTTGCTTTGTTTCTTACATTGATTTCTTGGTTTACTCTTTATTTGTTGACTTCTTACTATAAAATTTAAGAACATACCTGTTTTCTCTCCTTATGCTTGCTGCACGTAGATCCCTTCCATTCCCCGCTGGGCATTTGCCATTGAATATTTTTACCGATATGATTCTGTTAATGCCGTTCACAACTGACCATAGGGTAACCATACGTATTTTTCCTTATCTGTTCACTTTTGCTTTCTCTGGAGTTAATAACAGCCTTTTTTTTTTAATTGTTTGCCTGATTTTTTGGGTATATTTAACCACAAATCTAATCACAGACTCTCATCCCGTTGCCTAAGCTCATGGTTCAGGCACTTCAGATATTCTATCCATTTCTTTTTCTGCTGGAATAACACTGGAGGCGTTTGCCTGCTTCAGTCCCGGCTGGGGTGTCTGCATCTCATGTGGATAGTGGTCCTTCCACCACTATTCTACTGGTTCCTTTCTCCTTCCTCCTCCTGTGCGTACGTCTCTCTGAACCGCAAGTCTTCTTTGTTTTGTATTTTTTTACCCCGTTGTTTGGATACTGCTAATCATTAGTAGCGCTGTGAGAAAGAACACATAGAGCACCATCGTGAGAAAGAAGGTAGAGGCAACACATTTTTGATACCTTCTATGCTTTATTCCATACACTTGACAGAGTTACTTGCTATGCTGGAGGCTCTGTGAGGGCAAGGACTCTTATTCAACTTCGTGGTCCCCCAGGGCCAAGCTCAGCTGCACAACTAAATATGAGAACAAACTGGTGGAATTTCTAATGTGTACACTGGGTACATCAATATCATATGTTTGAAAACAAGTCGTGAAACTAAAATTATCATAGAAGCATTTCCAAAAGCTTGTACACATGGCTTCATGTTGACCAACTGTACAGATGTTTGAGCTGTTTGGCATTCATCTGGATGTTTAACAGTCCTCTAGGCCCATTGTCAGATTTTATTCTGGGGTTGATAATTTCCATTTAGGTGCATCTAATGTATATCAATATATCTACATATATCTATGTCTAAAATTACAAAATAAAAATAAATTATATAAAATAAACAAATAAAGGGTGCCTGGGCTGCTCAGTCAGTTAAGTGTTCGACTTTAGCTCAGGTCATGATCTCATGGTTCATGAGTTCAAATCCCATGTTGGGCTCTGTGCTGACAGCTCAGAGACTGGAGCCTGCTTCAGTTTCTGTCTCTCTCTCTCTCTCTCTCTTTCTCTCTCTCTCTCTCTCTCTCTCTGCCTTCCTCTGCTTATGCTGTGTCTTTCTCCTTCAAAAATAAGTAAACATTGAAAAATAAAAAAATAAAATATGTTATATAAAAGTACACCATATAATGTAATTATATGATAATATAATATATAATATATAGTAATATAAAAATGTATGCATTTTTGTATAAATGAGAGCCAATGCCATTTTTATTAGGTTTTTTTTTTTGCTGTTTTATTGTGGTAAAATATATATGACAAAATTTGCACCTAACAGTATTTTGAAGATCACTCTTTAATGTAGAAGTATGTGAATCTATGACTATCTATCTAATAGGATTAATGATGAACTCAGACTGAAATTCACAGGGCAATAACGGGGAAAACTCTGTGTTTTTAGGAATTTAGATAGTTTTTCCAAAGTAAAGTCAGTATATATCTGTGTTGCATAAAGTGATTGCATAAGGTCAAGGTGAGATACTATTAGATACGAGTTAAAGCAATTGTATGTCATATGCTATAAGCCAAATAGAATTGAAATAATAACCCAAATTTACTGGGCTATTGATATTTCCTGGCACAATTCTAAATGTTTTACATATATCAAGTTTTTTTTAATTAGTTCTCATAAAAATAGTGAATTAAATGGTATTGTGTTTCCCCTTTTTTATATATGTGGCATAGGGAGGTTAGGCAAACAGACCACGTTATGTGATATTAACAGGTCTGGCCAGGAGGTGAACCACGGAAGTCTGATTCTAGAAACTGGACTCCTTGCTGCTGGACACTACTGTCCATACTGGCGCCAATCTCTGCACTTTTGGAGTGAGAACTTGATTTAGATTCAGAAGATTTAGAGTTGAGTTCCTATCTCAGCCATATCACTTACTAACTTTTTAAACTTGGCTTCAATCCACATGACTGCATGCCAAAGAAACAGGGATAAAAAATATTGATTTATGCTGAAAACTCCATGTGGTTATAAAAGATAGTCCATTTTTTTTCCCTTAGGACTTTGAAATTCATCTTAGAATAAAAGATATTGTCATATACCGAAGCACTAGTATGTTTAGGAAAATGGTATTTGTAATAATGATTGACCGTCAAAATCACGAGAGCACCCATGTCCTTTCAAAACTAGCATATATTAACTTTTTGCAGGAGTTGAGAGATCTACGATTCACAGACATCCAATTAACAGTCTAACAGGACAGGAACAGAAACAAAATTAATTACCCGTGATTATCACACAAAAGGAGGTGATTACATTACCTGAGTGACAAAAAGGAAAGTATCCAGTGAAGGCAAAAAAGCATCAGTAGTATAAACTGATAAAAACAAGGTTACCCGTGGTTCAAATAGAAATAGCACACCTTAGTTTCTGTTTTCACAGTAACATTAAAATAATGTGTTTTCCATTTTCTTAAGCATCAGTCCATCTTTTCAAGGAACATAGAGTTATCATTAAACCTTTGTTTTGCTTTCTTCTCACTACATTTTATAAACATCCGCCACAAGAGAAAAGTATAAAAGAAGCAATCTAGTGGCTTTGAAGGTGGTAGACACTGATGGGCAACTGAATCACATCAGAGGCTTAATTAATATCTTCCCAACTCCTGCTCATCCTTTCAGATTCAACTTAAAACCCTTTTCCCCACAAGCTTTGTTTCGCCTCCTTGATCATTATGTGCCTCATAAAATTATGCTCTCAGAGCACCCTGTATTTCCAGAGGAATTAAAATCACATAAATTTGCTGACTTAATGTTTTACCGTAAGGACTGGAAGCTTGCTCTATAACTGTGCACCATGTTGACTTAACGCTCTGGCCAGTGCCTGGCATTCAGAATGCTGGAAAAAATTAGTTCTCTATTTGACACTCTACGCTTTTCTTGTCTCATACTTCTTTTCCCACTAGCTTCCAGACCCTCTTCCAGAAAACAAAAGAGAGAATATAAATCTTGAAAACCTTTCCTCTCTACACACTGCCTCATCACTGACACAGTGCTTTCTTCAAAAACATGTCACCTCCAAGCAAGTTTCGCCTCACTATGTCACATGTACCAAGGGTCAGTCCTGGTAAGAAGTCTATCATGGCTGTCAGCCTTTTATATTGTATTTTGTAAGTCTAGGACTCCAGAGGTTTTCTTCTTTAGTAGTTTCTCTAGAAATAAAGTACATTGTCACTTGGTGGCCCATGTGACTTGGTTATTTTTTCATCGGGTCCCTACTGACATTTGAAGGTAAATAATGATATGGAATTCAGACTTGTAGCAAAGTCATACAGTAAAGAAATAATTAGAAAAAAGGTGTTAACATTTCTTTGCTACCTCTTTAGCAAGGGAGAAATTAAAGAGTTGCTGCATTTGCTTGTGCCACTTCCTTCCTTCTCATTTTCTCTTGGGCTTGCTTTCATCAGGCTGTTACCATTTCACTCCAATTCAAGAACTCTTATCAAATCACTAATGACTTCTGGCATTACCAGATTCCGTGTCCAATTCTCAGTCTTCATTTTACCTAAACTTTTTGGCCTTTGGCACAAATAATTAATCTCTTTACCTACCTTTGGGCCACCACTAAGATACAGTAAACAGATCCCTTTTAGACCTCATTCTATATACAAGATTTATTTGCTCACATGCCTAACTTTTCTACTTAGAGATTATGTTCAAAACTGAACTCATAATTTTCTTCTTGAAGTCTGCTTCTCTGTGACTTTCCCCACCTCAGTTACTCACAAACCTGAGTCACCCTTTGCTCCTCTCTTTTTTATTTAACCTCATCCAAGCAAGTCCTGTTGTATCTATCTGCAAAATCTATTTTTTGAATGTATTCTTTGAATACTACTTCCACAACACTCCTTGGTCCACGCCAGTGTCATCTCTTAAGGAAGACTGTCATTGCTTCCTATCTGGTCCGAATCCCCTTTTCTTCACCCATTACCCACCTCTACCTCCCCAGTCTATTCTCATAGTAACCAGAATGACCCTTGAAAAATATAAATCACATTCAAAAATATTATCATGGCTTCCTCTGAATAAAATCCAAGTGTGAACAATGACTTAGAAAATCCTGTGTGATCTGACCTCTACCTACCATTCTGACCTAATTTGTATGACTCTTACTCATTTGGTTTCAAACACATCTGACTCACTCACATTTCAGCGCCTTTACATTTATTGTCTCTGCTGAAACGCTCTCTACTCAGCTATTGAGAGGGTCCACTCTCTCACTTCATCTAGATCCCTGCTCAAAAATTACTTTCCTATCTAAATAACATCTACTTGTCATTCTCTATCCCCTTAGCAGCTTTAATTATCTTCCCAATATTCATTAATGCTTGACACTGCATTATACTTTCTAATGTTTGTGTGATGGTTGCTCATTTCCCCAATTACATGTAAGTTCCATGACAGCAAAGATTTTATTTTGTTCTCTGCATCCTCGGTGCCTAAAACAGGGTCTTGCAACAGAGTAGGTACAAATAAATATTTATTGAATGCATAGCATTTAAAGAATGCTAGAAGTGGTGGTGGTGTAATATAATTATACTTAAAGTACCAATGGAAATGTCAGTGCTTTCATTCAACAGACCTATTCTGAGTGTCTATTATGTGTGACACTGTGCTGAGCAATATAGCGTGAAAAAAAATTCCTGTTCTCGGAATTCCCATGGAGTCCATAGTGGTAAACATGGAATCATATATCAGTCACTTCAGAAACAGGGACACGGTGTTCCCACTGAAGTTTCTTATACTGGCCTTTCAGTTTTGTTGTATTCGTCATACTGGAATTGCAGATCTTCAAAATAGATTGATCACCTCATCGTCAACCAGGATGAAATCAGTCATTTGATTTTGCCCTCAGATGAAAGCAATGCCACTTGAAGCTCCATTTGTGATTCTTCAGGGTGAAGGCAGTGTTTCAAAAAACAAAACCTTTGGATTGTATCTGAGTTGTGTCAATAGTTCAGATAATCTTAAAACTTGATTTACTTATAATCATTTTCTTTAGAAATTGGTTTGTCCACATTAATTTACTCTGCTATCTAAAGTTAGTGTGTCAAGACATTTATCTTAAATAGAGATTAAAAATTGGTCAAACAAAATGCGTCCATATAACATCTACATGAGGATAATTTATGTAATTGTCACATCTGCTGTCTTAGTCATTTTGGACTGTTATAACAAAATATCAGTCTGAGTGGTTTAAAAAACAGAAATTTATTTCTCATAGTTCTAGAGGCTAAGAAGTTCAAGATCAGGGAGACAGCTGATTTGCTTCCTTATAAGGACTCTTCTTGCCTTTCAAATATCTGTCTCTTCACTATGACCTCATATGGCATTTGCTCAATGCATGCAACTTAAGGGATGGGGAAGGTGTAGAGAGAGATACAGAAAGAGAGAAATGGAGAGAGAGTCAGAAGGAGAGGGAGAGGGAGAGAGAGATTGTCCTCTTCTTGTAAGGCCACTAATCCCATCACAAGAGTCCCAACTTTATGACCTATTCTCACCCTAATTACCTTCCAAAGGCTCCATCTCCAAACACCATCGCATTGGGGTTAAGGACTCAACCTATGACTTTTGGAGGGACACAGGCATTCAGTCCAAAACATCATTTAGCACAACAAATAATGTCTATTGTATCAAATAGAAATTACAGTGTGCTGGTTGATGGGGAAGGGGCAGGGGGACAGGACCTGGAGATCCAAGAATTGCTGGGCTAAAGAGTGAGGGTTATGGTCTGTCTAGGCTCTGTAGGTTCAGAGCTCAGGGAAAGGATTCTAAGGTGGTTTAGCACAGGAAATCATGATAAGGCAGAGGGTAAGAATTCAGAGAGATAGCAGAGAGCAGCACAAAAGAGAAAAGGAGTTGTGTTTTTGAAGCAAAGGTATTTAGTACCTGGTGTAGCATATCCTTTACATGAATCCTACCTGCAGGCAGGGCAGTCTGTCCTCCAAGCGGCCAGTTTGGTTCCTGAGAGTAGGAGCCACTAAGCCATGCTGCACATTACACTGGCTGGAGTATGAGTCTGCGAACAGAAGTAAGGGCAAAAGTGGACAATTCTTACTTATGCTAGGGCTGACTAGATAGCAGTTTATGTATTATGTTTTCAGGCAACACCAATACTCTCAAATTCTATGAGCATCTCAAACACTCCAGCCATTAACCCCGAGCCCAAAACTATCTGGTAGGAAAAAACACTACGCTCAAGACCCAGGAACCAGAAAAATACGATTTATGATGCATCTCCTCTTTTCTTATTTTTTTTGACTTATTAATAAACTATAGAGAAAATTGGCCTCATCTTTGTCTATTCTACAACTCCTGCAGATTAGGAATGTGGTTTTAAGCAAACTATTAATTTTAACACAATTATATTTCAATAAAGCATTCTTGATTTCCTGTGGAGTTTATTACAGTGGGGGGTTTACTTGAATTAAAAATAGTTTTGTGGCACCATTTGTCGCACTTTATAATAGATTAAATTATACTATAGCAGGCAAACAGAGTGAGAAAGAGCCACAAAGTAATTTATCCACTCCATGTTTGAATCCCTTTTGTACGACCCTGGTCGCATTCTTCCCCATCTTGTGCTTAAACACTTCTGGTAATGGAGAACTCACTTTCTTCAAAGGCAGTTCATTTCATTTTTTGGACAGTCCTGAATTTTACCAAGTTCTTTCTTAGACTGAGCTGAAGTTTATCTGGAGCGTCCGCCTAAAGACAGTCCTACCTCATGGTACAGGTGCTAACGTTACCCTCAGTGCTAACTCTGACATTCTTTTCTCCTACTCTCTTTCTTCCTCAATTTCCCACTTTTTCTTTATTTTTGCTTCTTATTTTATGAATTTTTGAGTTAAGGGGAAAAATGGAACTTATGGACTATTTAGAAATGAATGATACTGATAGTGTAAGCTATCCCCTAAAGTAGTATAAGGTATACCTTACAAGTTACTGGGAAAATAAAAAGTCTTCAATGAATTTATTATTAAAAGGCACAGATTGAAAATACATGAGTTAAGGATTTGACTCAAGAAGCTAGATAAAAATCTAACAGAATATATCTACATAAGTAGAAGACAGAAATGACTGAAGATAAAAATAGAAATTAGTGAAATAGAAAACAAAATAAATATTAGATTTGATCAATAATATCCATTTTTTTTAGATCAATACAATAGGAAGAAAACACTTTTTGTAGGTGTCTTGAAAAGATAATGAGGCTGTGAGAGAGAAAACACAAAAATCATCAGATAAAGACCACTTAAGAGTTAGTCTATTATATGATTGGATGACAATTATAGATGAAATGAAAGAGTTAATCAAGTATCTAATACTTAAATAAATAACAAGTCTTCATAAATTCTACATAACCATCACATCAAAGATGTGTTATGTTATTTAAATTCTAAAGGGGCACCTGAGTGGTTCTGTCAGTTAAGTGTCCAACTTCAGCTCCAGTCATGATCTCCTGGTTTATGAGTTCAAGACTCACATCAGGCTATCTGCTGTCAGCCTGTCTCTGTCTGTCTGCCCCTCTCCTGCTTGAATTCTCCCAAAAATAAATATTAAAACAAATTTAAAGTAACCCCCCCTAAATTCTAAAGACTTAGAAGAGCATTGGAAAATATGGAAAGCTGGTTAATATAGTCTATGTGCATTACATAATCTCGACATTAAAGTCTAGATGAGGACAGTGCAATTAAAGATCAATATCATTATTATAGAGACAGAAATACTAAATAAAATAATTAAATGCAACAGTATATTAAAAGACTTACACATTATGATCAAGTAGAATATATTTCTAGAATATTAGATTATTGAATATGTGTAATTAAGTATCCACATTAACAGAATGAATAATAACATACATATTAGGTACAAGGAAACAAAATGTGAAATGTTAAAAAAAATAAAACCCTCTAAAAGTATTATTTTTATAAATTTTGCAGAGAGAGGTACAACTTTGTAAGACACAAAACCCAGGAGACAAACAAGAAAATATTCATAGATGTAAACAAACACAATTTAAGATCATGAATCATTAGGGAATTGCAAATCAAAGCCACAGTGAAGTATTAATTTACATGGATCAGACTGGCTTTATCAAAAGAGAAATAATGGTAAAAATGTGGAGAAAAGGAAGCCCTTGTGCACTGTTGGTGGGAGTGTAAATTGGTGCAGCAACTGTGAAAAACAGTATGGAGATTCCTCAAAAAGTTAAAAATAGAACTACCATGTGATTCAGCAATTCTATATTTGGGTATTTATTCAGAGAAAACGAAAACATCAATTTGAGGAGATTTATGCACCTCTATGTTTATTGCAACATTATTTACAATAGCCAAGATATGGAAGCAACCTAAGTGTCTATCCGTAGATGAGTGGATAAAGAAGATGTGGTATACACACAATGGAACATTATTCAGTCACAAAAATAGTGAAATCATGCCATTTGCTACAACATGAATGGACATAGAAAGTATTATGCTAAGCGAAGTCAGTCAGACAGGAAAAGACATATTCCGTATGGTTGTAATTATATGTGGGATCTAAGAAACAAAACAAACAAGCAAACAAACAAAACAAGACAGAAACAGACTCAAAGATACAGGAAATAAAATGTTGGCTACCAAAGCTGAAAGGATGGGGGGGAGGTGGATGAAATAGGTGAAGGGGATTAAGAAGTCCAACCTCTCAGTTATAAAATAAATAAGTCATGAGAATGTAAGGTACAGGACAAGAAATATGGCCAATAATATGGTAATAACTTTGTATGATGACAGACAGTAACTAGACTTATTGTGGAGATCATTTCATAATCTGTAAGAGTACTGAATAGCTATGACGTACACCTGAAATAAACAGGATATTGATGTCATTATACCTCAGTAATAATAATTTAAAAAGCAATATTTTATATATGTTGGCCTTGGATCCAGTGATTTTCCTAAATTTACTCAATAATTCTGAAATTATCTTTTGGTACTTTTAGATTTTTTGGTACATGACCATATCATCTGTGATAAAGCAGTACTATTGTTTTCTTTCCCACAATAAAAAAATAAATCTCCTGCAAGAGATGAGAAAAGATTAGGAGAAAACATTTTTTCAACATATATAAGTGGCAAAGGTTACTGTCCCTAATATATAAAGAACATTTGTGAATCAATAAAAAAACATAGCCAAAATTGGCTGAGAATTTATGTAAAAACAAAGACTATGTATGTATAATAAACATATAAGAAGTTGCTCAAGCTCAGTGGAAACCAAAAAAAATATAAATTAAAGTAACAGTTTTGCAGGTATACTTTCTCATCCATCATACTCATAGAGTTAACTGTTGTCAGAGCCTTAATATAATTGATAATTTTATGTGCTATTGGTAAGAATGTATATCAGAACAACTATAGGTGCTTATATGTTCTTGACCTAGAAATTGCATCTCTAGAAATCTGTTGTGCAAAAATATTTCCACATGTACATAAACATGGCAGCATTGGTCACAGCAGTAAAGTACAAGGCACATTCGCATACAGGTGAATGATTAAATAAATTATGACTCTTCTATATACTATGGAAAATAATGTAATTGTTAAAAGGAATGAAATAGATAGATGGAGAGAGCTGATGGAGAGATAGATGGAATTATAATGACAACAAATCAAACGATAGATTGCCCATTATGATCATACTAATGCTGATATATATGTAAATACATAAAATGAGCAGCAGGATATCAATTAATGTAGCAAATATTTAGTGAGTATTTCCAGGTACTAGTGATTGTTCTAAGGTACTGGTTTTATGGCTGTGACAGAAGAGGTAGACAAACACTATTTTATTTATCTCTAGGGTATTGGCTTGATACTGAAGAGGGAGTTCCACTGTTATCCTATATGTTATTAGGTTGTTTGAACTTCTCCTTGATTGGTATGTATTAATATGCTACTTTTAGGAGTCTAACATGTAAGATTAAAAAGAGATAAAAACTAAACTCATATGTAGTCCTTGTCCATTTGAATCATAATTCTATTGGCATGAAGTTGAATAATTTGGTAATTATTGATAACTACATATTTAGATACTTTAGCACTCACATTTGCTGAGTTAGCTACCAACAAGGGACTAAAATGGTGTTTATACCCATACTAACATTTTTAGGGCTAATATATAGTTTGCTTTCATTTATACTATGGAGGGAAACTATTCCGGCCACATCAGAAATCGCTGTCTGAAAGGCTGTATGATGTTAATGAACTTCAAAGAAATTCTCCATTTCTTTAGCTAGGGCATATATGGCAGTGGGTGATCCTTTAATTTGAGGAGGAAGAAAGGGCTTGCACAAGTAATTTGAGGTAAATCATTTTAAGCAGATGCATATTCATTCAAAACAAGTAATTATACCTGTGTTTACACAACATTTATAATTTATCTAGTTGCTTTGAGAATGATGTGCTTTATCTCAGTATATAGAGTTGGTTTTATAGCAACTGCAAATATGGTGTGTCTTGCAGTTCCAAGTCCTCTGTTTCCTTGTGTCAGTTATTATTAATCTGAATTGTTGAAGAAGCTCTAACTAACTCTAGAGGAAAAAGGAAGTTCTTCTTTGTCATATTGAGTTTGAGGTAGTCAGTTTAGTAGGATCTAGAACTCAGAAAAGTGACGAAGATGTGATATAACAATTTGGGAGTCTCCGATACCAAAATGGTAGCTGAAGTCTGGACATAAACACAACACATAGCCAAGGAAGATAGCCCGTAGTGAGCAGAGCAAGCTGGTGATGGAAACTGGGCCTTTTAGGAGAGGGTGCATCCAGGAAAAGAGACAGAATCAGGAAAGAGGGGTGTCACCAACAACAGGAAGGAGCACTCAAGTTGGTATCTATCTCTATGTATCTTTTAGATTGTTTCCATATCCTCTGAGTCATTACTTAGATATAAAAGGTTCTGATACAACTGTGCCAATCATGTAACTAGGTCTTGTATTCTCTGATTCAATGAATGACTTGGCCAATTTGACAGCAACTGAAAATTAAAGGGTTTAATTTACATTAAATTAACTGGCACCTATCATATCTTCTAACCAAGTCTAATCATTGTATACACATGTCCTTCCTTAATACAAATTTTGTGCTTTATTTGGTTGATGTCAAAATTTGATTTGTATCATCTACTTCCTAAGGAGATTTAAAAAGAAATCTTGACTTTAAATACAAGAATTGTTACCACTGATATAACTAAATCAATAAAAGCACTAATATTTCTTATATGATATGTTGGCTTTATAAAAAAATTAGAAATTCTGATATGCCTCAGAGTGGTAATATTAGGGGTGATGGAATTATTCAGTTAAAATTAATTCAATTAGGCACTTTTTTCAGAAAAGTGGGGTTATATTTTTTTAGAAGCTGATTTATGTGGTTTCAACAGAAATGATCAAACTAATCAAATGCTAAGTTTACTCTTTTCTTCATGCTACATAGATTCATTTGGTCCACAAAGGTTGTTTGGTTGAATTTACACAAGTTTAGCAATGTGTGCATTAAAGCTGCATTTCCCCAGAATAAAGAGCTGATTTCTCAGGCCCTAAAACACACCGGGAGTTAAATACCACTTATCCAGTCAAATAAGAGGTATTTTTGAAGCATTACAAAAGGAGAGAATAGACAAATATTATGGTCCAATGATTCTGATAAATACAAACGATCCAAAACCTTCAATCCAAGAATCAAGTATAAGCAATGCCCAGTTTTCCTGAACTCCCTGGAGAAGAAATAATGGAAATAATTGTAATGCTGGAGAAAGCTTAGCCAAAAAAGTCTAGCTAGGCTTCCTGTGCAAACTCTTGCAAAGACAAAAAAAAAAAAAAAATCACCAAATCTCACACATGGTGTAGATGAGTGCTGAAAGTTCTGATTGCTTATCTGAGCTCTCCAACCTTTGGCTACATGCCCACCTTCAGGGCAGACCCTGTCATCCTTGGCATGAAACAGAATGAGGTGACCTGAACCTAGGAGTCTATTTCTTCCCTAGATGCATGTGTACGATTCCTATTAATTTTAATGAGAATTATGTTTGCACATTGAGGCAGGATAAATCCCTTTGGGAGGAATCTTGCCCTTGGATGCATACGCGTAATTTCCATTAAAGGGACAAAACCCCAGGGGAACCGTACATGGGCGCCCGAGGGCAAGCTTTGACCCTCTGCATAAAAAACACTGCACAAATCACCAGGTCATCTTAAACTTGTAGATGCCAAAAACGTAAGCGGTAAGTGAGCATCTATTTAAGCCTGAGTTTTCTATTCTGTGTCTGGATTTGTCAGAGAACTACCTTTAACATGTGATAATATAAAGAAGAAACGGCCATCAAACAACAGACTCCAGTCAGAGTCAGGATATTATTAAAGAACAGTAACCAACACAAGGTGAATAGTATTGTTTTTCTGTGTGTTTTTTTCTTAAAGAAATAATACAATTGAAATGAGAGAGAGAATGAAAATTGTGTTCATGAAGAAAGTAACCTACTTCACATACTCTTGCTTCTAAAAGAGACATTGAAGATTACAGGCAATTTAAATCTTTTCATCAGCGAATCTGGTGTGAAAACTTTTTAAGTGGCCCTAATATATAATGAATAATCTCAGGGCAGAGATCTGTTTGAAGGAGATATGATTGATGGTCTATCATTCCTAATTCACTGTTTATACTGGTAGCGAGCCTACTGGGAAAATACCTCATTCATCAGGGTATTAGTGAATTCAACCAACGTATGGCACCTTCATTTTAACAAACTAAAGGAGAAAAGCTAAATGGGAGAAATTGACAACCATCTCTGATTCTATGATAATGCAATTAGGCTGCTCCTCTCCAGAGCTTTTGCTAATTCACAAAACAGCTTCAGTCGGCAGGTCATAAATATATGATCATTTTTCACACTTTGAAAAGTAATGATGCCTTGACATGAATCAATAAATCTTGGTGAAGTCCTTTATACTTTTTATGTTCAGCATGCAAGTCAGTTTTAAAACTCATGTGTATTAAATCTGACTTGCTATCCAGCCTGTGTTTACATAATCTAATTTAACAAAGTCTCAAATAAACGTGTAAATGAAGTGTTTATAGTAAGCACAAGGAAAGTTTCCCTTTCATTGAGAAAGTGTGATATGGTGCATCAAACTATTTTAATTTGCACCCTGAAATACCCATATTTGCAAATGTGCCACATACAGAGAGCTGTTGCTCTTAAAATTTGGTGGTTTCTATATTGAGCTTTGCATGTTATGCTCAATAGATGAATAAAAAAAATTCTACCGCATATGACACAGTGTGTAATACATTATTTATCTAAAATGGATCCATTGCAAAACATCCAGAAAGCATTAATAACCATCTTCCAGGCCAAAAAAAAATGTTTGCTCATCTTTCTAAAACAATTGCATAAAAATGTGTGGCAAACATATATACATGTATTAAGTAGCAAATACTCACAGCAGCGCAACATTTTTCTAACAATCATAGTTCCGCATGCTCTACAGGGAATAGGAAGATGGACAGGCTAATGAATACAGCAGGTAGCAAGCAGTTGAGGTTTGCTTAAGAATGAATTATCAAACAGCTACAAATTGCCAATTTAAAGAGGTTATACCATACAGTACATAGCATTTTATTTTTTATTCCTGGAATGGTTGACAATTTTCCTGGATGAAAACTGAAATGATACTAAATCATAAATGTACCTGCTGTGCTGTCATTCCCATTAAACTCCCCCTTTGTTTTGTTTATTCACTGTTCATGGTTGCAAAACATGATGTGCTTTATAACTGGGGTGGACAAAGCAGCACTTTCATCAAAGACCTGGGTGACAAGATATTTTTAAATTAAAAATAAAACAATCAGTGCTTGGCTCATGAGTCTTTCACAGTCATTTGGAATCGTTGATGAAAATAAATATTACATAGAAAATCGTTTTTGAAGTGTTCATGCATTCTGCTTCATCATCATTATTTGATATTTGCTATGATGAGCAATTGATATGATATACTATCTATAAATAGACTGTGTCTTCACAATACAGTGTGGAGGGAGTGAAGTGACATCGATCTCACTGATTGAAATTTCCATTTTGTCTTGTGCTTGGTAAATCTAGCCTTAAGCATACATATTCCCTACAGGCTCTAGCGTACTGAGCAAAAGTGGGCAACGGTTAACACACAGCATAGGTTCTTAAAAACTTGAGTTTTTAAAAGCCAGATCATCAAATCACAAACCCTCCCATTAGGAAACTTTGGCACTGGGTGTTAGGCCTAAGTGATGGATCACTAAATTCTTCTTCTGAATTACACTCTATGTTCGCTAACTGGGATTTAAATAACAACTTGAAATAAGCAAAAAGGATACTTTGGGAAAGCCATTCTGCGAAATCCCTTCAAATGTTCACAGACCCACGTGGCACTAATATGACGGAAAGATTTACATCCTTCAGATCCACGCACAACACACTGAGCCGTCTTGCATCTCTCATTCTAGTGGGTCCTAGTTTGTTGTGGGGTAAAATAAGGCATTTCCTCCAAAATAACCACCTCAAAATAATGATGCGAAACCACCTCAAAAATTATTGGCCTGGATCCTGTGTCTGGCCTTCTAATTCCCATCGTGAGTCTGCTGCAGGCCTGGCATCCATTTTTCTGAAGGTTTTTGCAAGGAAAATATTTGGATTAATGATATAATTTAGTGACAATTTCGTGACAGTAGGTCTAACCTCAGCTGAGTGACAATAGAATTGGAAAAGTCAACCAGTGGGGGAGAAGGCACTGTAGCTGTTGGGGCAGCAGCAGGGAGGCTGCTGGGGTCACTCTGATTGGCATTGTCACTTTCCCCATTCATCAAGCAAGGCCAGCCTTCCCGAATCATTTACCAGATGGGGCAGCTCGTCAGTTTAAACACCTGATATGAAGCCATCCGTCATCTGATAACATGATCGTTGGGCTGCAGCTGGCTGGGTGCTCCGCAGCCCGAGCGCACATGTGATGGACTGAAGCCAGGGAGGCAGGCTTAGCCGGGGTGCCCTCCCTTGATAGGATTTGCAGTCCTCCACTGGACCATGGAACAGGTGGAGGCTGAGAGAGAATGAAAAAATTACCATGTGTTGCAGGGATTAGAGCCTTACGCACTCACCACTCCACTTGAATACCAATCAAAGCCAGACAACCAAACTTGAGTCAGGCTAACTTCAGGCCTGGCCATGCAACAGAGAATTAGAAGAGACTTGGAAAAACCTAGAAATCCTGGTTTCCTGCAATTAAGAACAACTTTTCACATTTGTAACCTGCCTCCATTTTTTTCCCAACCCCCCTGGCTAGAGATGAGATTTGTCTCTAAAACTCAACTTCCTTTTCCTTTTCCTTCTTTAAAAAATAGATAAACAAACAAACAAACAAAGCATCCTGAGCATTTTTAAAAGAGAGAGGGAAAAGAGTAATCTTTAGGGAATCATCACAGATCCTGTTATTTTGTGCTCACCATGGAGAAAAGTAATGGAACAAAGAGAATCAGACAAAGAGACAAATTATGCGCACTTAAACTGAAAGTGTTTATTGCCATGTGAAATATAATTACGCTGATTTAAAATGTTCGCTGCTCAAATGGTCTAGAGCTTGCTGGAAGGGCTAACCTCTCAGTGGAGAACGGGCTTTCGCTCCATTCCAAGGTGGCACAGAAAATCGGGCAGTGCACAAGGGTGGCCTCATTTCTCACCCCTGTGGACCATTCTGTGAAGTCGTCCCTTTTTCTGTAAAAATTAAAATCCCTCCATTGGAGAGTCTATCACTGAGATAACAAGTTAACTAGTGAAGACTTAATCCTCTTATGTCCTTAGTGGAATAATATAAAGAAGTTTATTCTGCTTGGTGTATGACACCCCTTATTGTCATAATTCCTAGTGAGGGTCTATTCCAGCTTATTTGCTATTCTTCACCAGCAGTGAGCAAGCTTGCTCGCTCTCTCCCCCCGTCTCAGATGAGTGATTTGGTGTCTCCTCCCGAAATGACTTGGGCCTCCAAGAAGCCTCTCCACGGACATGATTTTGCAGCTGTGAGGGGGTGGGGCCTAGTCTACATGTAGTTTTCACTTCCTTGTTTCACATTTTCTGTTCAGGGTACCTTATCTGTTGCCCAGAGACACACAGTGGAAGTACCTGTCTGCTCCTACTTAGATGGGAACTTTGAATGATTATTTAAACATATATAAAAATCAAAAATCAAAAAATCCCAACGAAACCCACAGAAGAGCCAATCTCCTAACGTGGTGAGATGTCTTACTTTCTTCACTCATGTTTATAGTTAAGTTTTATGCCCAAATAGTGAATATAGAATGTCACAAAGATGTTACTGACAAGAAATAGGGAAAGACGAATAAGAATTTAAGAGGCATATGTGGTTTAGAGATAGAATGCGGAGAGAAAGACCAGAAGTTGGAAGTCAGATCTATCTGTGTGCAGACCTTAGTGTTGTGGAATTCACTAGATAGCTTCAGACAAACTATTTATCTTCTTTGAACGAGAACATTTTGATCTGTGAAAAGTGACTATTTAATATACTTTTTATATCACAGTTTTTAGCCATTCCAGTCTGTGTACAGTGGCATATTATTGTGGTTTTAATTTTCATGTGGATGGTTTTTTTATTTGTTTTCATTAATGGTTTCCATTATTAAATATCTTTCTCAGTTATTTTAACAGTTAAATGCAATACTGACTTTAAATAGTTAACAGTGCTTGGCACATAGGGAGATGTCTATTAATAATAGCTGCTATTTTGTGCTATAAACATTGTATGAATAACAATGAGACCATTTATTCATAATAGGCAGCAAAACTTTTGCATTTTAGCTCAATAACATTCATTAAAGGTTTACTTTGCACCAGTTGCCATGTCTGGGATTAGAGATATAAAAAGACACTTAATGGGATGCCTGGGTGGCTCAGTCGATTAAGCATCTGTCTTTGGCTCTGGTCATGATCTCATGGTTTGTGGGTTCGAGCCCTGTGTCAGGCTCTGTGCTCAGAGTCTGGAGCCTGCTTCCGATTCTGTGTCTCCTTCTCCCCCTGACCCTCCCCTGCTCGTGCTGTCTCTCAAAAATAAATAAAAAACATAGAAAAAAATAAAAAAATAAATAAAAAGACACTTAAGGGTGCCTGGGTGGCTCAGTCCGTTAAGCATCCAACTTGATTTTGGCTCAGGTCATGAGATTGAACCCTCCTGCCCCACCTCCGTCAGGCTCTGAGTTGAGCATGTAGCTTGCTTAAGATTTTCTTTCCCTCTGCCCCTTTTTTCCCTATTTCTTTAAAAAAAAAAGTCACATAAGACATAGTTTTTTTCCTTCAGGCATCTAAGCCAAGGATGTTAAAGTTACACAAGGAAACTTTTTTTTTCATGGTACCCTTTTATTGCTTTTAAAGGTCCTATTAGTCATTGAGGACCTTAAATCACAAATTCATTCCAACATATTCATGTAACACATAAAATGGGCCTAACACTGCTTGGATCAACATAAGGTATTTTCGCATCTTCGAGCATCTATTAGAAAAGAGAAAGTTTAATGATTAAAATAGTATATTTGCTTGGTCTGAGGTTCATAATTCATTTTACAAAGACATGAAAACATAAAAATGCAGTCTACTGCGTGAGGCACAAAGAATGCAGAGTGAAATAAGATGGAGTTTTGCAATTAGTTGAGGTGACAGACATAAAGATAATTGTTATATGATATGAAATATGCTATAAAAGATTTGTAATAAATGCAAGGAGAAAGCAGAGTGAAAATAATTAGTTTTGTGTAGGGCATATGGTCATCAGGGAAATCTTTGTAGGGGAAATAATATTTGAATAATGAGTAGGATTGAAAAGAGGCAAAGTTCATTCTAGGCTGAGAGAATAGCACAAAGGCTCTGGGGGGACTTCTAACAATGCAACGGACATTTCATTTATTCATTCAACAAATGTTTCAAAACAAATATTTATTGACTTTTATACACATGGCCCTGTAAATTTACACTTTGAGGCACTCTTCCGTTCCAAATATACGGCAATAATAGATCAAAATTTTAAAGTCAAATTTAAAAAGATACAGCTGTGCTAAAAACAATGAAATAAAGCAAGTTTCTCTGTGGAACAGAGACAAAATAGAAATGCCTGGTAGTCAGCAGAGGTGCAGGTGAAGGAGCAGGCCTGCCTCTCTGGGCACAAAGCCCGGTAGTTGATGATGGTGGAGGAATGGTTCCCTGTGAGGTGATAGAGAGGAGACCCACGCTCACTAACTGAAATCAGGGCTGGGTGAGAAGCCGCTCTCTTGTGAAAGTGGGGGCGGGAGTGTGGCTCATATGAAGCTGAGGAAGACAGAGGCAACACACACAGGCTTGTAACCAGAAAAGGAAATGAGCCCCAAGATGACTTTGTGACAGCAACTGTTTTATAGTATCTAGTCTTCAATATAAGATGCGGCTTTGGGCATCTTGGTGGCTCAGTCGGGTAAGAGCCTGAGTCCTGGTTTTGGTTTGAGTTGTGATCTCGCGATTTGTGAGTTGGAGCCCTGCATGGGGCTCCGTGCTGATAGTGCCGAGCTTGCTTAGGACTCTCTCTCTCCCTCTCCCTCTCTCTGTCCCTCTCCTGCTCACTCTATCAAAATAAATAAATAAAAACTTAAAAAAATATATGTGGCTTTGATATGAGGGGCCTAGGGGATAGAATAAAAGCACCAGAAAACTAGACATGGAGGAATAAACAGAGAAAAGAATCTCGGAGATCATTTATAGTTCCTGAAACCACAGCGAGAAAAAAATAAAACCTAATATAAAAGAAAGTAGTCAAGAAATTAAAAACCTTGTGTGTTAATTCAGCACATAATAGTTTATGTAGTAGGGCAATCTGATAAGTAGCTTAAAATAAATATGTTTAGGATGTTCCAAAGATGACTGAAGGAATAACATCCATAAAGAACAAAAAAATTATTAAATAAAATCCAGGATGAAAAGAAACAAAAAAGAGCTGGATATGATAAAGAGTTAGTTAAAAATCCTGAAAATGAATATAACTGGTAGGGAAATTAAAATTTCGACAAGTGGAATACACTCTAAATTAGACACAGGCAAGGAAGAATTAGTAAATTGGAAGACAATAATAAATAATTCACCGAGTTAGAGTTAGAGTTAGCGTTAGAGTCAGAGTTAGAGTTAGAGGATGGAGTTAGAGATGAGAAGTATGTACATGAAAGAACATTTAAGATACCTGGGGAATACATGGACAGGCTCATGTATACATCTAGCAACAGTTCCAGAAAGAAAAGAGTACATTGCAGCAAATCCAAAGGAAGAATCATTAAACAGAGAGCAAAACTTCTCAGAAACAGTATATGTCAGAGATGCACCAAGATAATCACTTTAGAAAAAATCACTACCAACCAAGAACTTTATACCTAATTGAATTAATGTTTTAAATTTAGGTCAAAATGAAGACATTTCAAGCATGCAAAGATTAAGAGAGATTGCAACAATCAGACACCAAAAGAACCACTATGCAAGAGGGATAATTTTGAGCAAAAATTGGAGCAAATTAGTAAATTCAATAATTTACTGATTGGAAAATACAATGTGTGCACAAAATATAAAATAGGGGTGGTTAATGTATAGTTAGGGTAAGGGCTTATGATCTGAGGAAAAATAAGTTTGAATAATTTTAGACTTAAAAAATTTAGTTTATGAAAAAAATATTTATTTAGAGAGAGAGCACAAGAGGGGTGAGGGGCAGAGAGAAAGTCTTAAACTGAGAGAACCCATGCTGAGTGTGGAAGCTAATAAAGGACTCAATCCCACAATCACAAGATTATGACCTGAGCCAATATCGAGAGCTCAATGCTTAACCAACTGAGCCACCCAGGGACCCCAATTTTAGACTTATAAGAAAGCAATTCCATTGCTGCTCAGAGTGATTAGGCCCTTTAACAGAGGTAGCCTTTATTTAATAACTGGTTGGTGTGGGAATATAAGGGTCTGGTTTATTTGCCTCAGAACTGGACAACTCTAAGTGTCATCCAACTCCGTCACATCTCATGGGATCTGCTACAACTGCATCTCACTTCAACATTCCCTCTGCCCATCGATGCTTTTTTTTCTACTTATAGAATTTCTCAAAAACTCCTCAGCATACGAACCTCTGTCTCAGAGTCTGTTTCCAGGGAGCCTTACTTAAGACCACTGGGAATGGGAAGTGGTCCCAGGAAGCACACTCCAAAATGGGATGTCAAAGCTGGATTGCTTCCTGACCAGCCGGCAGTGAGAACTCTATCACTGCTGGCCAGTGGAGTCCTGATCTCTCCAGGTTGTTGTAGCGGCAAAAGAATTAAACTTTTTCCAATGATGACCCTTGATTTGATACTGGTGGAAAAAAACACACTGGTGAGAATAATATCTCAGGAATTAAGAGATTTAAGGGAAGTAGTAACTCTATGGACCACAGAACTGGATGGCTTTTGCCATCAGTGAGAAGAAAGCACAATGCTTGGCAGGCCTTCTTGCATTCTGCGTGTCTCACACTTCAGAAAATTGCTTTGATTCACTTACCAAGTGGGGCCCAGGCCGGACAGAGTACTGCAGCAGGGTCAGGCTGCAGGGCAAGCAGTCTTGCCACTTGGGCCATATAAGTTACATATAAGGTCCATTGGTATTAAAGTTGTATGTGGGAAGAGAAGACTCTAGAATTAAGGCAAGCCCCAATAGGAAAATCACAACCAAGATTCCTAGGTTTTCAGAGGGAGGCCATGACATCAGCTGAAGTGAACTATACTCCACTTTGAAAATAGCTTCTGGCATGTTCCTGAGTCCAGATGAAAGGGTGCATCTGGTCATGGAAACTCAAATAACCAAGTGATCAGAGCTGACTTTCATGAGCTGTGTTCAGTCAGAACCATCGTGATAAAATGTCAGGAAGGCTCGATCCAATCCATTAATCATGTGGAAGTGGGATCAGACAAGATTGGGGCCAGAACTACAGGAAGCCTTCAAAAGCACGTGGCCCAGGACTCCATGTCATCAATATGTATGGCTACATAGGTGGGTTTTTTTACCAGAGGAGGAAGAAGGAGAAAGCATATGAGGGAGAAGGAGAAGGTCAAGCATAAGTTAGGGATGAATTGACTTTCTATGTGGGTTAAAGTTAAAAATGGATGGCTCAGGAGTGACCCTGAAAGAGAGTGAGGAAATCCTCCCAATGGGAAGAACTTTGGGTGGAGTAACTATTTTGTTTGGAAAGTGAAGTAGTCCAACAAAAAGTATACATGGACTTATGAGCAGTGATGAATGGTTTGGCTCGTTTCCCAGGAACTTGGGAGGACAGAGAGTGGAGGGTTGAGGAGAAAGAATTCTGGAGAAGAAGCATGTGCCTCGACTTGTAGAAATTGGGATGAGTATCTTTACATCACAATTAGTATGGAACAGAGAATGTCCAGCATGAAAGAGAGGAACCAGTCAACTAGACAGAATGACTCAGCAATTTTGTTTTGTCAAGGAGCTTTGTCATTAATCTACTGCTGCAACAATGGGCTTCTGAATGGAGCAGCCATAGTGGCAGATAGAGTCCAGGCAAGTGGACTCCCACTTGCCAAGCTTAATCCAGCTACTGCTATGGCCAGATGTCTAATCTGCCACCTCAGAGACCAAGGCTGAGCCAATTATTGCACCATGTCTTAAAGAGACCAACTTGCCTTTTGATTACATGGGTTCCTATCTTTCCTAGGAAGGGCAGCATTTCATTTTGGCCAAAACTGATATATATTCTGGGTAAAGTTTTTCTTTCCTGTCCTTAGATTCTCAGATGATATAGATTGTCTAATTCAGTGAAACAGAATATCACAAAAATCACCTCACGACAATGCATCCATTTTGTAACAAGTGTGGGTGTGGCACATGGGATCTCGGGGATCCATGATCCTATCCCATTTTGCCTTTCCCAGAAGCTGATAGATGACTTAAAACAATTTAAAAAGTAAATAATAAACTGTGTTATTTTGATATAATTTTAGGTTTATGGAATAACTGAAATGATTGTACATAGAATTCCATATACCTACCTACCCCTACCCCTTGTGTCCCTACGGAGTTTGGTTTATTATTAACATTTTGCTTTAATGTGGTGTATTTGTTATAATGAATTAACCAATATTGATTTTTTTAATCTGAAAAGAGTGTGCATGAGTGGCAGAGGGGCAGAGAGAGAGGGAGAGAGTATCTTAAGCAGGTTCCACACCCAGCACAGAGCCTGACTCAATGCTCAATGTTACAACCATGAGATCATGAGCTGAGCCAAAACCAAGAGACAGACTGAGCCACCCAGGCACCCCAATATATTATTATTAAGTATAGATGATAGTTATATTAAGATTCACTCTTTGTGTTGTACAGTTCTCTGGGTTTTGAATAGATAAATAACTTTAGTTAATTATTAATAATTAAAAAACAATTGCATAATGACATATACTCACCATTACAGTTTCATTTATGCCATCTGTATATCTTCTTTGGTGAAGTGTCTATTCTGATCACGTATCCATTTTTAAACTGGGTGGCTTTTTTTCTAATTATTGTTCAGTTTAGAAAGTTCTCTGTATATTCTGAATACAAGTCCTTTTCTGGATATAATGTTTTACAAATATTTTCTCTAATATCTCCACCTTTTCTTAGGTGAAGACCTAAGAAAATTTTAAACAAAGTTTTTCTGTCAAAAATTTAAAGTAACTACTAATCAGTAGCTTCCAAATTGAATAGAAAACTAAACAGCATCAGAAGGCATTAATGATTCATAAATGGAAGAATGTTAGAGAAAAGATACAAAAACAAAATAGTAATTGGAAAGCAAAAAATGGAAAAAATAGAAATATGGCTAAATATGTCAATCACAAGTATAAACATATTAAACTTTCCTATTAAAAGAATCTAGTCTAGTATCAAAGTCTAGTATCAAGTTAGACTAAAAATGTGTTACTGAGAACATATATAAGAATTAATAATCAAGGAATGAAAAAATCAAGTTGAGTATATACTCTGAAAATCATAACCAAAATAAAGTTAGTCTAGCAATATTACTATAAAACAAAAGAGAATATAGCATGCATTCCTGAAATGCAAAAATGATTTTGCACCAGAAACAAATGTATTCACAGAACACAGCACATTTGCAGATTAAAGAAGAAAAAAATGTAAGTATGTGAATGGACACATAAGAATTTGAGAAAATTCAACATTTAAGTATAGTCTAGTAATGTTGCTAGGCAGTAGTTAACATCAATTAAATTAAATAAAGTGAAAAGCATTTCAACAGGGATATATTTTGAAAATGTGCTGTTGAACAAAAATGTTATAAAATAACATCTATTATATGATACCATTTGTATAACGTGTAATTACTTATTAAATCAGTATCATCCTGTATGTGGATATATGATTTATTATATTAAAAAAGTATAAAAATATCTTCAGGATAAGTAAACATTACATTCATAATAGTTTTTATCTCTGGGGAGGTTTGAGCTTTATTTGTAACATATGCAATTAAAATCAGAAGCAAAACAATAATAAGTAGTATTTATTGAATTCCCCTTTTGGAAGATATTTTCTAGGCACTGAAGATACTGAGATGAGTGGGTCATGATCTCTGTTTTCAAAATATTCGCATTTCAGGAGATGGACATAATTGCATCTAAAATGTAGAGTATTCGGAAGGCCCTCTCTGATTCTCATCTGAATTACCCCAACAATAATTCTATTAAATGCTCCACATAGGTTCATTTTTGTTACTGTTGAGAGATCTGGGTAGTGTATATGGGCATTACTAATACAACTGCAAATAGAGCATCCACTTGGTGTTCATGTTAGGAGAAAAATATAAATCTTAAGTCTACTTCCTAGTAGAAGATAGTACTGTGCTTTATGAGATCATCAATCTATTGATAACAGACAACATCATTCCTTCTCTGCCCTCTCTTTTAATCCAGGCAAACACCCTAGTATTCTGTACAAAAGAAACAAAAGAAATGTCCTAGTATTCTGTACAAAAGAAACAAAAATTTCTCTAGTGAAGTTAGCCTGTAATTGGCTTGTTACCATAAGAGAATTTAGTTGAGAACCAGAGAAGTCAGGATGGATAAGAGCTGGGAACAGAATCCAGGAGGCAGAAATGGAGACAAGATCAACAATGCTCAGCCCTGGGAGAGATTCCCCATCCCCAGGACTTGAAAAGAAAAGAAAAGAAAAGAAAAGAAAAGAAAAGAAAAGAAAAGAAAAGAAAAGAAAAGAAAAGAAAAGAAAATCGTTCTAAACCTCTTCTTCTTCATGGCACAAAGAAAATCTTCCTCTTTATTTAGTGAAACATCAATTCTTTCTCATAGTTAATCGCTCTAAATTAAATAAAATGTTTCTCAGAAACAATATGAAATACATTTAGATATTTTCCTATACATTTGGAAGGTTCTAAAAAGTCATTTGCAGCCCTTAAAATGTTTGGCTCCATTTACACTTCCTGTCTGTAAATGAACCAGAATCAATAAATCATTTATAGTTCTGAATATATTTAGTAAAATGGTTCCTCCCAAACAACACACACTTATGCCTAATATTCAAATTTATTTTATGTTCAACCTACTCAAAATGAAGTGTAGGCTGCAATGAAGACCCAGGGAGTGATATAAATACAAAGAGTAGACGGACCATCTATGTTATATTTCAGACCAGGTTTTCTAGTATTGATTCAACATTCAACATATGTGAACAGAGAAGTTACATGTAATTTCCTTTTGCAAGATAATTAAGAATTAAAGTACATGTTAAAATATGTTTTATTCAATTACCTCTGGAATTTTCAAAAAAGATATATGTTTATAATGATAAACAGAAAAATCCTGAAGCCAAATATTTTATTTTTGGTAGTCCAAAGTTATGCTTTATAATCATAGAGGATAATTATGCCTTTTAATCATAGAAGAAATTTCAAGAAAACTGGTGGTGGTGGTGGGGTAATAGAGATTAAAAAATAGCAAATGGCTTGTGATCCATGGTTAAAAAAAAGCATACAATATTTTAAGAAGTCTAAGTGAAATTTTTGTGTGTTTTTCTTTTTAATGTAGAGTGACATAGGTATTTAAGGCTGTGTAATTAGTTACATTTTAAATAAAATTTACAAAATAAATATTTCTTATGTATTTGGCAGGTCTAAATAATCCATGCATGGACTCAAATGAAATATTACAGAATTTGGGATTGTTTGTCCTGGATATTAGAAAGATAAAGTATTATTATCAGAAGAACATTCTCTATCTCTACAGAGGACAAAGCAAGAGGAAATGAGCTTAAACTGTTTTAAAAGAAGGTGAGTCAACATGGCTATAACTTCAAGATCATTTTGACTGAGTTCACCAGTTAAAAGAGTTCCACTTAAATGACTGATTGGATCAATTCAGCAAACAATCCATCGGCCAGTTATTTTGGCAAAGAATGCAAATGCAAAGACTTTGATTAGAAGGAAGTACTCCTTTAATTAAACATTAGGGCATAAATTCAAGTAAGATTATAGACTTTATCCCTGAAGGTCTTTCAAATTAAAGTAGACAGTTCTATAGATTGAATGGTTTAATCAGTCAATGAATATTTATTTAGTACCTACTTCATTCTTAACATTGAACCATTAAAAACAAGGGACTAGATGAGAGAATCAATTGAAATAACTTACAGTCTGTTATGGAATGAGTTGTGTCCCCCACAAAAGACATGTCGAAGTTTTCATCCACAGTACCTATGAATGTGACCTTATTTGGAAAGAGGGACTTTGTAACTGTAATTAGGCTGAAATGACATCATAAGGCTAGGCCCCAATCCAATACAACTGGTGTCTTTATTAGAAAAGAGACAAAGAGGGAAGGTGGCCATATGAAGACGGAGAAGGAGAAGGCCATATAAACATGAAGACAGAAACTGGAGGGATACATGTATAAGACAGAATGTCAAGGATGATTGGCATCCACCGGGAGCTAGGAAATAGGCAAGGAAAGATTCTCTCTCTCAGAAAAACAGTCTGGTTGACACTTGGATTTTGAACTTCTAGCCTTCCAGAACTGTGGGATAAATACATTTCTGTTGTTTTAAGCCACCCAGTTTGTGGTACTTGGTCATGGCAGCTCAAAGAAATGAATGCATGTGTTTTTGTTTTTTGTTTTTAAGTTTGCTTATTTGGCTGTAAATGTGGCTAGTAGTTTTGAGATTTTTTTTAAGTTTATTTATTTTGAGAGAGAAAGAGAGTGCAAGAGGGAAAGGGGCAGGTGGGGGGAAGACAGAGATGTGGGGCTCGAATTCATGAACCATGAGATATTGACCTGAGTCAAAGTCAGACACTTAACCAACTGAACCACCCAGGCACCCCAGTATATACACAGTTTAATTTTTTCCATTACATTAAAATACAGTATAATCTTTTGTTTCATTAAAAAAATTTTTAATGTTTATTTGTTTTCAAAAGAGAGAGCAAGAGAGGGAGAGAGAGAGAGAGAGAGAGAGAGAGAGAGAATGAGCAGGGGAGGGGCAGAGAAAAAGAGACACAGAATCCACAGAATCTGAACCAGGCTCCAGGCTCTGAGCTGTCAG
The DNA here is from genome assembly GCF_006229205.1 of Suricata suricatta. Classification (NCBI taxonomy): domain Eukaryota; kingdom Metazoa; phylum Chordata; class Mammalia; order Carnivora; family Herpestidae; genus Suricata; species Suricata suricatta. Next base: position 36,700,690 of record NC_043714.1, read on the forward strand.
CACAGAGCACAATGCAGGGCTCGAACTCATGAGCCGTGAGATCATGACCTGAGCCAAAGTCAGATGCTTAACCAACTGAGGCACCTAGGTACCCCAAGTATAATCTTTTATAAGTCATTGACTTATTCTTTTTTTGAGTTGATTTTTAAAAACTAGCTTTATTGGTCTATAGTTTACATAAGATACCATTTACCCATTTACACCATACACTTATTAAATATATTGATCTGGAAACTAAAACTACTGGAAGAAAACATAGGTGAAAATCTTTTCAATATCGGTGTGGACAACGTTGTTTTTGAATATTCTCACAGAACACAGACAACAAAACCAAAAATGAACAGAGTTGCATCAAACTAAAAAGCTTTTACACAGGAAAGGAAACAATCAACAGAGTAAAGAGATAACAATAGAATGAAAGAAAATATTTGCAAACCATACATCTGATGAGTTAATATGCAAAATATATAAGGAGCTAAAACAATGCAGCAGCAAGCAAATAAATAACCCAGTAAAAAAAATGAGCAAAGGACACGAATAGACAGTTTTCAACAGAATATATACTCATGGTCAACAGGTATATAAAAAGGCATTTGATATCACTGACCAGAGAGAAAGGCAAGTCCAAATCACAATGAGTCATCACCCAATGCCTGTTCAAATGGCTTTATCAAAAAGATTAAAAAAACAAAACAAAACAAAACTCAAGTGTTGGTGAGGATGTGGGGGAGAAAAAGAATCCTTGTGCATTGTTAGTAGGAATTGGTACTTTCATTTTGGAAAACAGTATGGAAGTTCCTCAAAAGATTAAAAAGAGACATGTTCCCTGCAGCATATTCATAATAGACATGAAATGCAGTCTACCTAAGCATTGACATATGAATGGATCAAGAAAATGTGATATGTATAGAAATGGAATATTATTCAGCCTTAAAGGAAGCTTGCCATTTATGACAACAAGGTTGAGACCAGAGGACGTTAGACTAAGGGAAATAAGCCCAACACAGAAATACAAATACTGCATCATCTCACTTATTTGTGGAATCTGAAAAACTCAAATTCATCCAAGCAGAGAATAAAATAAGGGTTACCAGGGGCTGGGAGGTGGGGAGAAATGGAGAAAAGTTCATCAAAGAATATGAAGTTTCAGGCTTGCAAAATGAATAAATCCTGGAGATCTAACATAAAATATGATGACTGCACTTAATTATACTGTGTTGTTTACTTAAAATTTGCTTAGAGAGTAGATTTTAACTTTTCTCTCACACTCACAGAAAAGCTAAGTGATATGATGAACATGTTAATTAATTTAATTATGGTAATCATTTTGTAATGTATATGTATATTAAAACATTACACTGCACACCATAAAAAAAGTATACAGTTAAGTAGATTTTAGTATATTGACAAAATTGTGCAACTATTACCACAATATAACTTTATATTATTAAAATCATTTTTTAAGTTTATTTATTTATTTTTAGAAGAGAGAAGGAGAGAGAGATTGAGCATGGGGGAGGGACAGAGAGGGAGAATCCCAAGAAGGCTCTGCACTGTGCAGAGCTGCTTACCCGACTAAGCCATCTGGGCGGTCCCTAAATTTAGAATATTTTTAACATCCTCATGCTTCCTCATTCCTCTCCCCCAGTCACTGGAAATGAATCTACTTTCTATCTTTATGACTTTACCTGTTCTGGAAATTTCACATAAATGGAATCATGTATTTGTTTTTTTGTTACTGGCTTCTTTCAATTAGCCAAGTGTTTTCAAGATTTATCCGTATTGTAACGTGCACCAGCACCTTATTTTTTATTTCCAAATGATATTCTGTTGTTTGGAAATACAACTTTTGTTCCCTCATTCATCGATTAATGAACATTACATTTGTCTCTCCCCTTTGGCTATTGTGAATAATGCTTGTATGAACATTTGTGCAAGCGTTTGTGTGGACATAGTTTTCATTTCTCTTGGGTATAGACCTAGCAGTAGATTGCCAGGTCTCTTTGTTGAACATTTTGAGGAAGTGCCAAACTGTTTTTCCAAAGTGGCATTTTGTATTTTCCCCAGCAGATATGAGAATTCTAAATATGTTCTGAGTATTACCTTGCACATTCTCTGTAGCAACCCATGAGGTAGGTACCACTACTGCCACTTGTACAGCAGAGTACACTGAGGCATAGATTAAGTAAATTGTCCACCCTCACAAATGTCCTCAGAACCCTTCTAAATAAGTAGGTTTCTGAGACTCCCTATGTCCCCACTGTTGTCCACGATAAAACAGCCTCTTCTCACTACATACCTTTGAAGGCATCTTGGCTGCTCACTCTCCAGACACCACGTCATAAACAGGAGTCTGGGTGATAGGGTACCACTGTCTATCGCCGTGTTCAAGGCAGGAAGACTGGGAAGTGTTCCAGTCCAGACATGGAAATATGAGATCCCAAATTGCTTTTATTTTTTCCTGTTGACTTTGTTGTATTTGGACATTTTGCAAGACTCAGAAGATAATTTATTGCTTGAAGACATTAAGGGTAACTTCTCACTAAATCTAGGAGGAAACAATGCCCCTCCAGACCAGCATGAGCAAGATACATGATACTAGCCTGATCAAACTATGAATTAAGTAATATTTCTTCAGAGGTTTGTATGGGTTGAAATAACAAGGAAAGCAATTCATTCTAACATTGTGAAAAAAAAAAGTAAACAGATATCATGTCTATCTTCAAAGACTAGTGAAAATGGAAGCCACTGTGATTTCCCTCCTGATGTGAATTATCACGTGGCTTGAAGTAAGGTGAAATCTCTTGGGATTTCTTCAACAGTATGTATTAGTTTTCTAAGAATGCTGTAACAAATCACCACAAACTCCAGTAGGTTAGAATATCAGAAATTTATTCTCTCACAAGAGGTTAGAAGTCCAGAAATAAGGTGTTAGCAAGATTCGTTGACTCTCTTCTAACTTCTGGTGGTTGTGGGTCATCCTAGGCACACCTTAGCTTGTAGCAATGACTTTAATCTCTGCCTCCATCATAACGGGGGACCTTCTTCCTTTTGTGTATCTGTATCTTTACATGATGTTTCTTCTCCTGTGTGACTCTCTCTGTATCTCTTCTCTCCTCTCTGTCTCTCTTCTTTTTTGAGAGAAAGAATGAGTAGGCGAGGGACAATGGGAGAGGGAGAGAGAGTCTTAAGTAGGCTCCATGTTCAGCACAGAATTCAAGGCTCCACTACTGTGAGATCATGGCCTGAGCCGAAATCAAGAGTCAGACACTTAACTGACTAGCCACCCCACACCCCTGTGTCTCTTCTCGTCTAATATGGACACCAGTAAGATCAGAATAAGGGTCCATCCTACTCCAGAGTGACCTCATCTTAATATATATTTTAATTACATCTACAAGGATTTGGACTTACTTCCAAATAAGGTCACATTCATAGGTACCAGGAGTTGGGTTTTCAACATATCTTTTAGGGAGGACACAATTCAATCCATAACACAGTAGATTACTGTCAATAAGAATGAATACCTCCACTGGTATTAGTTTCTGATGATCTTTTTGGGCTTAGGTATTTGTAGTATGATTAAAAGACACTGCTAAGGTATTACAACAAATGCTGATCATTATAAATTCCAATCCCTACTGTCCCCTTTGAAGTACAGGCAACAAATTTTTAAAATTCTGATTCTAATAATGCTGCCTTCACTCAGTGTATTTGTGGGAACTTCTTTTAAAAATGACTTAAGAGGCTGTAAATTATTCCAAATCATCACATGTGTTTAGTCTTTGAAGAGGTAGTATGCTGTGGTGAAGAAAGTAGCTAGACTTGGTTGGCTAAAAACTGAGTTTTAAACTTAGGGTGAAGTGACATTGTTCAGCTATAGCGGCTCCAAGCAGAAGAAAACTGGAAAATCATGTCTGCTGAGTCCTGCTCAGTGGGTTTCAACCATAAAGCTTCCCTGCTAAAATGCAGAAACCTGGTCTGTCTTAATCTCCTCGTCTGTCCACTGAGCTGCGGTGGCCAGAACAACCCACCGGTGACTGTGTATGAAGAGAAGTGTTTGACTGACCTAAGAGCCCCTCAGGTCTAGCTTCTGGCAGAATTTCCTGGGGCTCAGGGTAGAAGAAGTCTCCCTTCCTTGGCATCTTTCAATTCTCATAGATTCTTTTGCAACCACAGTGCAATTTTAGCCAAACACATCTCTTTATGTACATGCGCAGCCATTCTTTCCCAAGTTTCCACGGCAGGAGTGCTCTGGTGCACACCTGGCCCAGGACCACTTATCCTTATCCTTATCCTTATCCTTCTGATCGTTATATGCCTTCTGGAGAGTAGAGCAAGCATTGTCGCCATTGCCTTTCGCAGATGATTCAGGGAGGGTTTTAGAATGTGGATCTTGTGGTAAACTTCCCGGATGTGAGTTGCCTCTGGCCTGTACTGCAAAGGGATTGAACAATTTACTTAACCACCCTGTGCTTAAGTGTACTTAGCTGTAGGAGGTGGTAAGAATAAGTAGTACCTACCTCACGGGTTGCTACAAGATAATACTCAGAACGTTTCCTGGCTTTGCTCGGCAAATGTGTACAAATACAATAATTTATAGTAATTGTTTTAAGAATAATCACAGCCCAACTTCTATTCTTTCTTATTTTTCTTCTCTTACTCCCAGATCTCCATTTTTTTTTTTTTTTGGTCCTTCTCCTGTGTTTGACCTTCAGCCTGAGACTAAAGAACACAAGACTCGATTCTGAGTACCCAAGTCCAGCCAGCATTATCTTTGCCTGCTTTACCAAAATTGGCTTCTAACCCACCTCCTTACCTATCTTGACCTCTTGTGATTCATTTTCCGCAAAAGAGAGTCATTTTCTATAACAATCATACCATACTGTACTTCTGCTTAAAATCCTTCAGTGACTTCCCAACATATTTTGTTTGTTTGGTTGGTTTTGGTTTCAGGAGTAGAACTCAGTGATTCATCACTTACATACAACACCCAGTGCTCATCACAACTGCCCTTCTTAATACCCATCACCCATCTAGCCCATCTCTCACCCACTTCCCTCCAGCAACCTTCAGTTTGTTCTTTATTGTTAAGAGTCTCTTGTGGTTTGTTTCCCTTTCTTCTTTCCCCCTCTTCCCATATATTCATCTATTTTGTTTCTTAAATTCCACATGTGAGTGAAACCATATGGTATTTGCCATTCTGAGTGACTTAATCATTTAGCATAATACATTCTAGCTCTATCCATGTCATTGCAAATGGCAAGATTTATTTTTGATGGCTTAGTAATATTTCACACACACACACACACACACACACACACACACACACACACACACCATACAAGATCTTCTTTATCCATTCATCAGCCAATAGACACTGGCCTGTTTCCACAGTTTGGCTAGATAGATAATGCTGCTATAAACACTGGGGTGCACATACCCCTTTGAACCTTTATTTTTGTATTCTTTGGGTAAATAACTAATAGTACAATTGCTAGATCATAGGGTGGTTCTATTTTTAGTTTTTTGAGGAACCTCCATACTGTTTCCCACAGTGACTGCACCAGTTTTTATTCCCACCAACAGTGCAAACAGTGCAAGAGGGTTCCCCTTTCTTCTGATCCTCACCAACACCTGTTGTTTCTTGCATTGTTAATTTTAGCCATTCTGACAGGTGTGAGGTTATATCTCATTCAACACATTTAAATTCTCAACTTCCCACCTTTGTTTACAGATCCTAAGGCATCCGGCCTCTTCAGTCATTGGGACTTCATGTCACCTGAGTGTTCCAAGCTCACTCTATCTAAGACACTTGTGACAGCTCTCCTGTCTGCCTAGAAGGCTCACCCTCATGCCACTTCCTGTCACTTCATCTTAAGAGGCCTTTCATAGCCTACTAGTTCAAAATTCCCATGCTGTCGCATCAACTTACTGAAATCCTCTTCACTGAACATATCACCTTCAGTACTTTCCTTTTGCTTATTTATTTGTATCGCCCACCTCTCCTCATTTGAATGCAAGCTCAGAATAGTAGCTTTTCTTGTCTTCTTTATTGTTCTATTTACTTCACCCAAAACAGTTCCTGGCACATAGTAGGTACTCAATGACGTTGGTCGTTTGATTAAACTAATTCTAACATAATTTTCTGTCTCAGTAGATGCCCATTCTTTCCAAAAGAAACTCCATCTTTTTATAGGAATGGTGGTATCTACTTACCACACACATCATTATTTAGATTAGACACAAAAAACACATCTTGCCTATAATGTAAGCACAGGTTTTTGTTAATGAAGAGCCCCTATGGATAGAGAACAATGGTGATGAGGGACAAGGGTGAGGAGGCATGTACGGTAACATACCAAAATGTCCCATACTGAAGAAATTTTCCTAAGGCTTCCTTATGTCATCTCTTTAAGACATGAATATTTTGTATTCTATTCCACACTACCTAATTTTTGTTTTAATTTAGAATTTCTCCAGAAAACTTCAGGTAAAAATAACATTTTGGAATGATAAACTAAGTTGTTAGTAGCACAGGGTAATTATTCAATTAATATTAATTAATTTTCTTTTATTATCTTCCTTTCCAGAGACGGTGCCTTTGAGAAACAGTGAAACATCAGTCCACTTGGTACATTTGTACATGTATAGAGAAAGTCTGGAATAAATTAGCAGCATCAATAACTTCTGGCAAAAGGAGGAGATAAGCTCATGAAGAGATACTTCAAATTTTTTCTATTTACTTCTGTGTAGTTTGGATTTTTGAAAAACTTAAAAAAATTTCCATGTAGTACTTGTATTACTAAAAACAAATAAACCAATGGATGCAAGGAAATAAAAGAATGAAAACTACACACCTTTTCATTAAAATAAACAAGAGGAAATTTGGAGTAATTTTAAACTGATATTGGACAATAGATTTTTAAAAATGACTGTTTTGAATTGGCACTGACATCAGTTTTTTGTTTCTAAGGTGTAAGCTCTGAGGATTAAAAAAATAAACAACTTGCTGTTCACAGCAGCCACAGTTTATTTGGGAAAAAAGATCTAAAAATATAGCTAATTAGTCAGTTATTTATAGCACATTAAGATGAATAGAAGAAATGATTAATTTCTGTAACAATATTTTGGCTGTGAGTATTAGAAAATCAAATGGCTTAATTGGAACTCCAAAAGAAAAATTCCTCACATGAGAACATTTTAGAGCTAAAGGAAATTAGTTGCAAGTAAAGGTTTGACTGTGTTCAGACAGTTGTATGTTTTCCAGCTTGAATAAAGTAATGCATGCGAAAACCAAAAACAGGATAGTGGGGTTGTATTATTTTCTTAATAGTTTTATCTAATGTTGTCACATTTTAGCATTTTTTATTTTATTATTTATTAAAAAATTAAGTCTTTATTTATTTTTGAGAGAGAGAGAGAGAGAGAGAGAGAGAGAGAGAGACAGGCAGTGGGAGCCGGGGAGAAACAGAGAGAGAGGAGGACACAGAATCTGAAGCAGGATCCAGGCTCTGAGCTGTCAGCACAGAGCCAGACGCAGGGTTCAAACTCACAAACCGTGAGTTCATGACCTGAGCTGAAGTCCGACTCTTAACTGACTGGGCCACCCGGGAGCCCCTGGTATTTAGCATTTTTTAAAAGACATGAAAAATTTAAAAATTTCCATTTATTTCATTACTTTATATTTGTCTTAGTTTCGTAATCAAATAACATACTAAAATTAACATATAAGAATCGAGGATAAAATTATCTATCTTACATGCTTTGTCTTTATTATTTTTCTTTTATTGTCTTAATTTTTACTTTAATATGTTTCAAGCCAAGTTTTTCCCCTTTTCTCCTTTCCTTTATGCTATTTCTAGTAATTATACTTTTAAAAAAGTGAGATGGGTCATTTTGGGGATGAATAGAACATTCTTATTTGGAATTAGATTCCAGGTATCCAATGAACATGTGCAAAAAAATATTCAGTTTATTTTTTCAATTTGAATCCAATAATCTATGTGGAAACCCCACTAGGTTTCCACATAGCTCTGAAAAATCGCTATATTTATATACAAGATTAGAGTCTCCTGAAGAATAAGAAATAAAAGATCCTTGTGAAGCACTTCAGAATTAAAAACAAAGCAGAAATCATGCAATTAGATACAGTAAAGCATATGAAAGATGTTCAAGTTCAATAATATAGTCTGGTTAAAATTGAAAAGAAGGAAAAAGTATGATTAATAAAGCTGAAGTATATAATTCAGCCATCAATTTCTATCTTGTTTCCAAATTTCAAATTGCTACTAAAATTATTATGATATTAATATCACAATGCTAAGTAGTTATAAAACCCACAAAATTACACATAAAATGATTATTATTAAAATATGTAATAATAAAGCAATTATTCTTGTGTATAGGTAAAATATAATGATTGCTTTTTAAATTCAGGGTGTAATAAATGTCATGGTGTGATCAATGACAATAGCAGTTTCTTGTACAAGATCAAACTTTGAGATGAGGTCAATAAAACCACAAACAACCTTACATTATTTTTAGTGGATTTCTATATATGATGAAAAAACAGCTGTGCTTCAAGCCTGCGTTTATAACAAATTATGAATAAGCATTAAATAAATGATTATTACTCTAGCTACAAAAGGATCCATTGCATATAGATGTTTAAATTGTTCCATATCTTTTAGGTTGATATATAAAATCTTCTGTTATCAATAGGACAGCAAAATTCACCTTTATAACAGAGATGAGTTAATACTTGGAAAGTTTAAATGACTTGCTCAAGTCAAATAACCAGCTATTAAATAAAGAAAGGACATGTAAGTCAACCCCACGAGGCAACTGAGAAGGTAAGATGTTTCACAAAGCGTAAAGTTTGGAGGCGTCTCTTAATTTTAATAACTGTTAAATAAAAGTAATATATGCAAAACAGCTTATAACCAAATGAGATTGAAAGGCTCGTAATAAAAACCAGCTGTTCTGTTTTCTACCTTCCCTTCCCCACCACCTCTGACATTCCTTCCCTGATCACCTCCTGCTCCAGGTACTGTTCCCCAACAGCAACTGCTTTTAATTATTTAGCTGTTTCTTCTGGTAGTTACACTGTCTTAACAGTATAAAGAAGCCAGTAACCAAAATAATGCATATAGCAACCAACATTATTACAGAGTCTTAAATGTTTCAGGAACACAGATACTTAGTGCCATCAGTAAGAATATCAATGGTCATTTTGTAGAAGCGCTAATCAGTAGATTTTCATAGGATGAAATGATGGACAACAAGGACCTTTCCTGTATATAGAATTTTGTGGTCAGCTCTTTTTATTTTCACTGAAGACAAAAGTCATCTCTATAATATCATGATATTCAGAGAGAATGATGTCGGCGTATGGTTTGATTAGGACTGTCTCAACAGCAAAATAGCATCTGCCCAATAAGATGTTCCCTTGAAGCATCATTTGGCAATCTTTGTCTCAGCAAAGGCAATCCTCTGGTCGTGTTACCTGGTGTTGGTCTTTTGAGGGCCACAGAGTTAGTGGACGCAGGCTCTGAACCCAGCCGTTGTGCATGCCTTGTGATGGGAAGGGACTGGATGAAATCTGTTCACAGAGAGCTGTCAGTTGTCACTGGGTATCTATGGGACCTATCAAGCATCACAGAGTACGTATGGGATCTAACGAGCAACACAGACAGCAAATTCTCTGACTGTCAATGCTTTATGTTCTCTCCAATATTGCATCTTTCTTTAACTAGTATCTGGTGGGATAGAGATAGCCTTTCAGAGGATAGATGTTATTTTCTATAACCTGTCTTATTTTTATTACCTGCTGTGAAATCTTAAGGGGCAATAAGTACGAAGAAGCCATCATTTATTATTTTTATGGCAATATATTAAAATGGAATATTAAGGCTTATCTTATTTTCATAATTATATGCTAAAAAATGGATTGTCAAGGTGTAGATACACCCAGAGATCATGGAATTTAAAAAAAGAGTCCTTCATCTCAGATGCTATTATTGGAGCGTCCAACTATTTCCCTCCCTGTACTGAAGTGGAACAGGGAGAGCTAGACCTGCTTAAATGATGCTATAAAGACTGCTTAAGTAATTGGACACGTTGTCAGTGGCTGTCAGGAAGAAGGTCGTAGAATACCACAACTCAGTGACTCTTTATCTGGGTTCAGCGATAAATGCCAGGCTCAGTTCACTCAGTCAGCTTGCCTCCTTAATGATATGCTGAAGCATTAAAAATGGATTTCTTCTTTGTCAACAGTACATCATGTATATCTAAAATGAGTGGCAGTTTTCCACTCTAATTTGGTACTTAGAATTTTCTTTTTCCTTCCTTCCTTCTTTCTTTTTTTTTTTTTTTTAAGTAAGTTGGTACATGAACTTGGTTTGTGACACAGCTATAGCTCTACAGATTTTCAGTTTTGAAAAGTGGATGGGTATCACAGAAAGAGGAGTAGCCAGATTCTTTGGGTGAGTACTTGCTATTCACAACTGTGGAAACCACTTAATGAGTAATTTCTCTACAGCTCAGTTTTCTCAACTGTACATTTGTAATTAAAATATCTGCTGTGAGGATTAAATAGAATCATATAGGGATAAAACACAGTAGGTCCTCAGAAAATGCTTATCTGATTCTAGATACAAATGCCTTTAAAAAAATGATTCTCTGATGTTCAGTTGAAATTTTCCTGGTTGAGAATTATCTAAGTAAATTAGGTATAAAAATTACAATGATTGGACGCTATCGAGTAACAAAAACACTCATTTAATGCTGATGAGAGTGAAAGTTAGTTCAATCCCTTTGGGAGTATTCTGCTATTACCTAAAGAATGTGACTACCATAGAGTCCAGTAGTTCTAACCTTAGTTCTACTTCCTCAGCCAAACATATTCTTGCTTTACGTACCAGGAGACATAATTCAAACATGATTTTAGCAGCACTGTTTGTAACAGAAAGAAAACTATAAATAATCCTTATATCTCAACAACAGATTGATAAACAATAGGATGACCAGCTTTATAAAAAGGAACTTCATCTGTTTAAATCAACATGAAAGGCTCTCACAAACATAATATTAATCAAAAAGGCAAGTTAGAAAATATACAATGTATACACTGCTCCATTTTATATTAAGTGCAAATACAAACAAAACCAAAAAAAGCATAGTTTAGCTTATCTACCTACCTCTCTATCCATCTATCTAACTAACCACTTACCACTTATCTATGCATGTCTGATGAAATTGTAAAGGAAAAGAAGGGAATGATTACATCAGGTTTAGGCTAGTGATTACTTTTGGTAGGGAAGGGAAGTGATGCAACTGGGAAGAGATACAAAGGCAACTTCTTGACAAACTTGTTTCAGTCTTTTTTAAAAAAAAATCTGCAGTTGGCTCTATTTACCTTCATTTTAAAAAATGTTAATTTTTTAGAGCAGTTTTAGGTTCGAGCAAAACTGAAAGGAAGCGTCAGAGATTTCCCCTGTATTTTTTGTTTCCACACGTGGATAGCTTCTCCATTATCAACATCTCTCACCAAAGCACTACATTTGTTTCAACTGTAAATCTTTATCAACACATCATAATCCTTTAAAGTCCACAGTTTACATTATGGCTCATTTTTGATGTTGTACATTCTATGGGTTTGGACAAATGTATAATGACATGTATTCACCATTACTGTATCATACAGAGTATTTTGACTTCCCTAAAAAGTTTTCTGTGCTCTTCGTGGTTATGCCCTTTCTGTCCCGACTCTTCCAAATCCTGGCAAAGTTGGTCATTTCACTGTCATCATAGTTTTTTCTGGCCTTTTCCAGAATGTCATCCTGTTGGATCCGTACTGGATGTAGCCTTTCCAGCTTCGCTTTTTTTTCTCCGTAATCTGCATTTAAGTTTCCTCTGTGTCCTTTTATATTTTCCTAGCTCATTTTTCTCTAGTATTGAAAAATAGTCCATTGTCTGGTTGTACCACCTTTCATTTTGTCATTTACCCAGTAAAAAATATCTTGGTTGCTTCCAAGTCTTGAAAGTTATGAGTAAAGCTGTTACAAACTTCCATATCATTGTATGGATTTATGTTTTCAGTTCCTTTGGGTAAATGCCAAGGACTGTGATCTGCTGGATTGAATGGAAAGTGTATGATTGATTTTGTAAGAAACTAGCAAACTGTCTTCCTAAGTGGTTGTGCTGTTTTGAATTTCTACCAGCAATGGATGAGAATTGCTCCATAACCTCACGAGCCTTTGGTGTTGTCCACTTAGTCTATTTTAGTTTTTCTGTTAACAAATTAGCACAAAGTAGAAGTTTTAAGACAGTAAGAATTTATTCTCTCACCATGCTGGTAGTCAGAAATCTAAAATCTATCAGCAGAGTTATTTCCTTCTGGGGGCTTTAAGAATCTGCCCCATGCCTTTGGTTTAGCGCCAGTGGTAATTCTTGGCATTGCTTAGCTGGTGTGTGCCTCAACCCAATCACTGCCTCTATTTTCACATGGTCTTCTCTGAATGTCTATATTCTTTTTTTCTGTCTTTTATGAAAACGTATGTCATTGAATTTAAGGTCCACTCTACTCCAGCATGATCTCATCTCAAGATCCTTAGCTTAATTAATTACATTTGCCACCGTTTTGAAAATAAAGTCACAGATTCCAGATAAATGTATCTCTTTGGGGGTCCGTTATTCAACCCACTACAGTAGTTGTACATTTTATTATAATTTTATGAGTGTAATAGCCATGTTCATTCTTTTGGGTGTTTGATATATTTTTCAACCAAAGTAAATATGCTTAAAATAAAAAAGTGAAAAAAAGAAAAAGAAAATAGAGAAAAAATATTCTAATGTGTGATTACGTTGCCTTCCCAACTTGACAGCATAAAATAGAATTTTCTCAGTAAAGAAATATTTTCCTAACATTTTGAAGTAAAATATGTTGTTTATATATTTATATTTATATACATATATATTACATATTGAATTCTCAACAGAGTCTAATTTTGAAATATATTGAAGCTGAGTTTTCTATTCCTATATTCCTATTAGAAATAACATTAAACCTCCTGCTATGTTTGAGATTCTTTTTAATTTTTGATGGTTAAAGTTCTCGATTCAAACAATAAAGCATTAGGTAAAAATTTTAAGTTGATTTATGAGTAGTTTCTTCTGATATCATTGGGCACTTCATGAGAGAGGAAAAAGAAAGGATCATTAGAAAGTAAAGTTTTATCCCGACATATAGCACAAGAAATAGATGTTTCCATTTCTGGCTATCATATTGACAATGAATTTCTAAAATACTGGGGAGCCTGGGTGGCTCAGTCAGTTGGGCGTCCGACTTCAGCTCAGGTCCTGGTGGTTTGTGAGTTTGAGCCCTGTGTTGGGTTCTGTGCTGACAGCTCAGAGCCTGGAGCCTGCTTCAGATTCTGTGTCTCCCTCTCTCTCTGCCCGTTGCCTGCTCACACAATGTCTCTCTCTCTGTCTCAAAAATAGATGAACTTAAAAAAAATTAAAATATTAATAACCCATGTTGGAAGGGTTGTGAATATACTGTCACGTTTTTCATTGCTGGTAGGAGTGTGGTTTCTCATAGTCTTTCCAGAATGAAATTTGGCAGTGTATATCAGGAAGCTTAAAAGTAATTTTTTTGCCCTTTGACCTAGTACTCTACTTATAGAAGGTTATGTTGAAGACAAAAGCCAATATTCCTCTAGATTTATATACAAATATATTTAATATAGGATCATTAACCATAGTATGAAACTGGAAATAACTTAATTTTCCAGAAATAGGATAAACAATCATTACCAGTTCTAGTTTCTATTACTGTGTAAAACCCTATCCCCAAACTTAGTGGCTAAAATAAGAATATATTATTATATCTCACGATTTCGTGTGCCAGGGGCACGGGGAGATTGAACTGTCTGCTCCACAATGTCTGAGGCCTCGGTCGGTTCCTGTAAAAGCTAAGAGCTGAATGAAACAGCAGGGGTGAGCTGGGCATGGCTCTTTTCTCCCTACAGCTTCTGCACGTACCTAATTCGGGCTTCTCCACAGCAGGGTGGGCTCAGCACAGTGGAACCCTTCACGCAGCAATTCAAGAGTTCAATAATGAGTTTTCTAAGAGAAAAGAAATGGAAGCCGTGGTGTCCTATGGCTTGCTTGGAATCCGGAATAGTGTCTGTCACCTCCACCAGAGTCGCCCGGTCAAAGCAGTTAGAGAGCCTACCCATGTTCACCGGGAGGGGACACAGACCCTAACTTCTGAGGGAAGGAAGGCCAAAGCATTTGTGGCAGACTTTAAACTGCCACATTTGAGATCTAATCAAAACCATTTAAGAGTATTGCACTGCTCATTGCTGGAAAACAAAGAGGGTAATCATTCTGAATAACACATCTTGGTTGTGATTATAAGAGAAATAAGCTGATTTCCAAAACAAGTCCAAAGTAAGAAAAATGGTGGGATCTTTGAACCAGAATAAAAATGGTAGCTCCTTTGAAGATTGGTAGGTATTTGCATTCAATGTTTTGAAACGTTTAGACAAGTTATCATTTTTGTACCTTTATTCTCATGAATATCAGAAACAATTGAGCTTCACGTGACATCAAAGTCAAAAAGAAATTGGTGCCACACATTAGCTTCAGACAGAAGGAAATGGGACAGAAGGTCTCTAGGGACATTTGTAGCCTAAAGAGATGGGAAGAAATACAAAGATTCAGTAAAGGAAAAAACACCAAGAAAAGATGAGAAAAGACAAAAGGGAAAAAATTTGAAGCATATTTTAAGAAGAAAAATATTAGGGGCTTCTGGGTAGTTCAGTCAGTTAAGTGTCCAACTGTGGCTCAGGTCATGATCTAGCTGCCCGTCAATTGGAGCCCCATGTTGGGCTCTGTGCTGACAGCTCGGAGCCTGGAGCCATCTTCAGATTTTGTGTTTTCCTCTCTCTCTGCCCCTCCCCCACTCTGCTCTCTCTTTCTAAATCAACAAATAAACAAACACTAAAAAACTTAAAAAAAGAAGAAAAACAGCATTTACAAGGAAATAAGTGAGATTCATAACTATTAGAAACTTGTAACACCAATTTTTGGAATTTATTGAAGGTGAAATCTTAAAGGCATTGCTTTTTCAGAGATGTCTGTAGAAATAAAGTGTTAAAGATAAAAATACTGAAACAAATGGAGTCATGATTAGAGTAATGGTCAAGTAAATTATGGAATAGCAATGTATTAGAATATTATATAACCCTCGGATTAAAAAATAAAAAGACTAAGAAAAACTGCATAATAAAGCTAATTGAAAATATATAATATAAAAGTGCAGGCTTGCTAGAATTAACATTTTGTGAAAACTTCAAATGGTAAAAACTGGTAGCTCAGACACGAAAATCTAACAGGGTCTCTGGATAGTTGTTCCTCAATTGATTTGCTTGGTGTTGTAAGGACGCAGGTCTGAATCATTAGACAATAGAAGGGCACACATTGCCCAAGGCAGAAGGGACCACCCTTGTAACACCCAATCAGGAAAGGCCAGCTAACACCCTTAACATTTCTTAGGGCGGGCCTAGAAGGCTAGTTACACCCTACGTGAGGGTCCTGGGTCCACTCTGTAATTGGTTTACACTCTAAATGTTGTAATTGGATAAACCTGCTGTCAATAATATTGTATAATAATGATTGGATCACTGTACCTATGTCACAATTTCCTGTAACTCCCCCTTCCCAAACCCATGAAGGCCCTGCCCCCCTTTGTTTGGGGCTCTCAGCATGGATCCACCTTGCTGGTAAAGTCTGCGAGCCTAAACCCATAATAAGGCCCTTCGCTTTTGCATGCGTGATTTGGTCTCCCCAGCGGTTTCTGGTTGTTGGGGACAATAATGAAATCTTGGGCCTAACAGTGTTGCAAATCTTACATTATTATGTCAGGAAGTGGTTAACCATTGTTGCTAAATATAAGATAGAGCTTGAAATTTAAGGACTCTTTATGTTTCCTCTTCTTAAGAGCAAATGACTTTTGTTTTAAAAGATTTTTTTTAAATTATAAGGAGAAAAGGGGACAGAAACCTGTATGCATGTGAAACTGTGAGACACCCGTTTTCTAAACTCCTCATCCTTCTGCAGTTCCGTTGTTTGCCACCTACAGTGTTATAGTCATAAACCAACACTGTGATCTTTTTAAAGATGTGAGGTTCTGTTTAATATCCGTATGCCACAGACCAGCACAATTTTTGAGTTTCCTTTACACAGAATAAGAAAGAAGAGCTGTTTACTTTTTAATTTACTATTTATTTATTTATTTAAAATACGGAACACTTCACAAATTTGCATGTCATTCTTGTGCAGGGGCCATGCTAATCTTCTCTGTGTCGGTCCAGTTTTAGTATATGTGCTGCCGAATCGATCACAAGAACAGCCCTTTAGACGCTATTTCCTTAATGCATGACAAGGGTTAAACCAGGTCCACAATAACATACTTCTCATCATGATAGCTTGTGAATACAAAAAATTACTTGAAAGCATTGTTCCCCCCTGCTATCTGGGAAGATCAAGCAGGGAAGAATGAAAGTATTAGTTGTCCAATTTTAATTCAGGAACGTACTTAAGACATAGAATGTGAGTGTCATAAAAGTTGTAAATACTTGCCTCAATGGATTGTGTTCCAACAGACATTACAAAATCGCGCCTGTCCCTTCCTTGACTCAAAGGGTAGTTAACGTCCTGTAATAATGATAAGGACAAAGGTTGCAGGGCATGGATAAAAGGAATTTTACTAATAGTTCAATTTCTAGGGACCTTAGAGATCTAGTCCAACTATAATTTAGGAAGTCTAACAACATTAAATTATTTGTTCGAGGACTCAAACTTGAGTCTATGAAATTTGTTCAGTGTTATATCAGGGCTTTGGCTGTTACCTCAGGCATCTCATCTGCTGCCTCAGGTCACCTTGGCCTTATCTTCTCACATGTCCTTGGCTCTCTCTCTGCTCAAGACCTGTGGTGTTTGAAGGTCAGTTGCCTGCGGCTGTGCCCAGGAGTCTCTGGCTCCTCCCATCATTTCCGTTTGTCAGTAACTTAAGTCCCCAAGTTAAGATGTCAAAATATTTTCTTGGAATATAAGGCTAATGTGTGTAGACTAGTCACCCTATCTTTTGTGTCCTAATATGGTGGTTCTGAACATTTAGCATGTATTCTAGTCATCTTGAGGGCTTGGTGAAAGAGAGATGGCCAGGACTCCCTGCCAGGCCTCTGATTCAGGAGAGGTAAGGTGGTAGAAGGGTGGATGTGCTGGGAATTTGCATTTTTAACAAATTTTCAGATAATGCTGATAACTGCTGGTTAAGAGACTATATTTTGAAAACCAGGGCTCTTATAAAACATTTTTTGTGTCATTGTGTTCATGGCGTATTTTGTATTATTTACATACCAAAGCAGTTCCCTAATCCTTCCACATCCTTTTGCTGGATGCCCACGGAACTTATGAGCCCAGTAATAAGATGGCTGGTCAACCTGCACCTGGTGGGGTGGCACAGGGCTCCTAATGCTAACCGAGCTAATAAATCCTGGCACTACAGTCCAGCACCTTTCATGTTTTGGCTAAAATTGCTCCCCTCTAGAGACTGCTTGGCCCGATAGATCAGAAAATCCTTCACACAATGTCATGATCTAATGAGATTACTCTTTAACCTTCAATTTCCGGTAACATTCCAAATGCTAGGGAACTATTAAAACCACAGTGCAATCATAAAATGTATACTAATGATCTTTCAGGGACAAATGTATTCGGAGTAGGAGCCATTAGATAGAATAAGAATTCTAGATACATTATTTTTATTAATTCTAAGAATTTGTGGTTTATCCTTCACATGTGTTTCTACATTCCTTTCCCCATATACCATTTTTTAAATAAAAAAAGTCAATATAAGAGTATTGGATTTTCCAAAGAGTTCACAATTACCACCAGTAGTTAGATAATGGTATCTTGAATGTTTGAGAATTACTAGTAGAGATCAGCTGAAGGGGAAAGTGAACCATTACAAGACTAGCCAAATAAGAGTCTCACCTAAATTACACACATCATTTTTCTCTACTCTTGACTCTCCTTTGGGTTGAAGATCCAGTTCTGGGAGAGCATTAAAATATTTTGTGGCCAGGGGAACATGGGTGGCAACTGACTTTCGCTCAGGTCATGATCTCACATCTCGTGGGTTTGAGCCCCTCATTGGGCTCTGTGTTGATAGCTCAGAGCCTGGAGCCTGCTTCAGATTCTGTGTCTCCCTCTCTCTACCCCCCCGTCTCAAAAATAAATAAACATTAAAAAAATATCTTGTGGCTGTATTGAGATGATGTAAATAAGACACATACTAGCACATAGCAGAACTTCTGTATCTGACCCCCACTACCCACATTATTCTCCTTTGTGTGGAATAAAGGCTAAAAGAAAAGTTATTCATGCATTCTACTTAGGCACATACTTCCCTGCTGCCTGGCTAGCCTAGAAAGGAGTCTAATTTGCTGATGATTACAATTAGGAGGGAATGATCCATTACATTATCTTTAATGAGCTGCAGTAGGTCACTTGGCCACGGATGGTCCCATGCAAAGGTTGCGGTTCAGGGTGATAGGAAATCCCTGACAGCGTCTTCCTGACATTTGTGCAGTGGCCATAACACAGGAAGAATTGCTAGTTTGCAGTCACTGGAATGCCTAAACTTCACTGTATCTTTCCATTTGGACAAGCTTTAGTGTTACTACTCAAGTGCTTAATAATTTATAAACAGAGCTTATGTAACTGGCAGTTATGATGCACAGCATTAACTTAGAAGTGGTCTCGTAGTTGAAGGGATGATAGAGTTTCCACATTTATTATATTTCCTCTTCCTTGATTTTAAGGGTACATTTAAACTTCAGCCAGTAAATTCAGAAGCTCTGAAAACCAATCAATGATTTAGTTAAAAAGTCTGAAGCAGAATGTATTAGGCTGACTTGTCTCTGAGAGTGAGGAAGATACTTCTATGGGGAAATATCCATTTTGAGACATATTCATATTTTTATTTTATTAAAAAATATCTTTAATGTTTACTTGAGTTTGAGAGACAGAGACGGAGTGTGAGTCAGGGAGTGGCAGAGACACACACACACACACACACACACACACAGAATCCGAAGCAGATTCTAGGCTCTGAGCTGTCAGCATGGAGCCTGACATGGGGCTCAAACTCACGAACTGGGAGATCATGACCTGAGCCAAAGTCAGACGCTCAACCAACTGAGCCACCCAGGTGCCCCTAGACATATTAATATTTTTAAACAAGATAAAATGTAAGTCTTTTAAGAAGATGAAACAAGAAGAAGGCAAGTTTAGAATATTTGCTTTATCATACATTGAAAGGGGTATTTAACTGATGATATGAACTTGGTTCTGTTGTATATTTCTAGTTGAGCCATAAATAGAACGTTGAGGTCATATAGAATTCAGTAAACTAACAGAGTGTGCTTGAAAGGCCTCTAATTTTTCAAAGACAAGTCTTTTATTTTGTAAAAAGCAGATAAGAAACTAGAAAAGCATGTCATTTCTCAAGCCAAACCTGTGGTGTAAGAAAGATTATTGGAGTAACAAAAGGCATTTTTGAACTCGTGACTGAAAATGCTGGCTTTCCTCATGCCCAAGTAGAAAATATCTATATGTTTAAAACACGGCTGACTGGTGGGGGGCTGTTCCAAGGGGAATGGTAGCAGGGGGAAAAAAGGTCAGAGTCTGGAAAGAGAGTCCATTTGGATGTCACTTCAATAAAGACATAAATCCCTAAGAACCTCTCCATTCAAGAGGATAAACATCTCGTAGGTGAAGACCACTCACCTAATGATTTCAAGCTCACAGCAATCCTCTCTACACCATTATCATAAATTGCTGGCTTGGCAAGGGAGACATAACTAAGGAATCCATTGTTTGAAGCAACTCTTTTGACGGAGTTTCTTTCCTGGTTTGTAGTTAGATGTGTGTCGCTGCCCCTATTTGTATCTTTGCCAACACAGCTTCATTTCCGTTCGGTGTGGTGTTTCTTATCATGTATGTTTTACCATTGCATGACCAGTTATTTTTCCAAAGATCTGTCTACAAAGGGAAAGCAGAATGTAGAGGTGTGCGGTTAAAAAAAACGTTTGACTGGTTTGGGCACGGCCTCGCAGTTTCCTTTCATGTGGGTACAAGCACTTTAGCCAGGGCTAATTGTGGGCTAGTCACAGCCTCAAAATTAAGTGTCTAATTGTTCCCACAATGGTCTTGATCTAATTATGGCTGCATTTAGTTACAAGTGCAATGTTTGCACCTGTGGCTGATAGAGGGCTTAAGCACCCCAAAACAAGGTGCCTAAGCAAAGTAAGGGCCCTTGCCTTCCAGGTCCCCAAACCCTTGAAGCTGCTTATTTTCATCTGAAAGATACTGTTTCACAAACATCCTTTAGAGTTGATAGAACCTCCTTTGGTCTATCATCCTTTGCATTTTGTGTTACAGCGTATAATTTCTCCACATGAGAATAGAGTCAATCAGGCCGTTATATATATATGTTTTTAACGGAAACAAAATCTTTGTTAAATAGTTCCTGAAAAGAACAGATGCTGCCCATCATCTGAGTGGAAAGCCCCGTTTCTGCAAAGAGCAGATAAAAGAATAAAGAAAAAGTTTTGTCTGATGGCAAAGAGGCATGATTTGGGTGCTAGCTATCAAAGCCTCCACTTCATTATCAATATATCTTTATATAAAATGTAGCAAGTGAAAACAAGACAGGGACTTGCATAAGCATCTGGTTAACACCAGCAGTATTTTTGCCCATATACTCATGTTTAATAGCCCAGCTGTATTTGCTAACTTACAGTTGGTACTTATAGAATGTAGCACAGGGCACTTGGAGTAGTATTCATTTGCCAGACACGTTTTTCTGAATGAAACAGATGATATTGAAGCAGTGGCTGGTGGGTCGTTTATACAGTTTTAGCCAAACAGATTTTACTTTTTTTTTTTCTAAACTCACCAAAGATTTTATTTTTTTTCTTTTTCATCTCTCCCTCGTGACCCCTTCCCCATCCAATGTCCTCTACTTGGAAAAGGGGTAATATGCAATTCTCATTTCTCTGTTCTTCCTGGAAATGTTGTACACCTGGGTCGGACTTGCTAACGAAGTGGTGGCCTTTCTGATGAATCTGGCTGGTCAGTGACACTGGGTGGCCCTGCTCTGAGATGAACGCAGCGTGGACTCAGGGGAAAGAGATGGTGCTCCCCTGAACACTGGGCTGGGGGAAGACAGCTGTGCAGAACAATTGACCAAGGCGTGGCCTAATGAGTAGCTGGTGCTGCCTTCTCTGCCCTTGGCTGTATTTCCTGACCACTGAAGCTTGTATCAACAACTTTGAATGGATGAAGACTTGGATATGTCCCAATTGTTCGGCTTATAACCTTCCTGGGTGACCTGCATTTCATTAGCTGAGAGGCCACAGCAGAGCCTGGATATGGCCTCACAGTGTCTAGGGTGGATCGCGAGCTAATGAATAAGGACAGTTGATGTGGCCTTGAGGTTAGAGGTCAACAATTAGGGTTTTCACAACTTTATGAGGTGATCACCCTTAAAGGCGTTACTAAGTGGACGCACATCATCCTTACAACTCTTGGGACTCAGAGAGGAAACTGTCTGACTTTGGAGCTTTTGCCGATGACGGCTTCAGCGGGATTTTCATAATATTCGAGAGGAGTGACACAACGCATTTTTACAGATCCTCAAAATCTTCAAAAGGCATTTAAGTAGTTGTGACTACATTTAAATTTGCTTGAAGAAGTAAATATTTTTAAAAATAGAATATTGAATTGGGATAATGGCATGGACACCGATAAGGCTTTAACTTTCTCTTCAGAAGTATATTAGTGTCATTTTTCATGGTAAGTGTGATATTTCTCCCTGACGCACCATTTTACATATAGAACATAAAACTATAACTTAAATGGACACTTCCAAGGGATTCAGTGTGCTAGCAGTTGGAAATTTATGTATTCAGTGTATTAGTTTCAAAATCTGACCAACTCAATCAAAACTTCTGGCTAAGTGCCTTAGTCCTACAAACTGTGATGAGTCCTGAGTTTTAATTCTGACTTCCTATGGTGAAACAAGTAATTGTGCCAGATACATTTTTCATCCGTATTGCTAAAAGCACCTCTAAGGGATTTTGCTTCTCTATATATGAAATACAAGTCCATGGGCCGATCTTCCTGAAGGAACACAGGAATCATTGAAACCATTTACGTACCTTTGTGGTTCACATATACATACTTTCCTCAGTTTGAAAAAATGTTGAAAAACTAGAGATGATCACTATTTGTATCTAAACAATGATGAAAATAGCTTTCTTTCTCCAATGATAGATTGGTAGCCTGTATTTGGGATTCGCCGCATAGGCTGACTTTTCTAAAAAATTCAAGTCAATAGCTGTAACATCTTCAAAGATGCCAGTTTTCTTCTGATAATGTTCTCCTCCTGTCATATTTTGGAAGAATAGCATTATGATATTTAAAAAGGGAAAGATATACTTCTCAACTGGCTATTACATTCTCCTATTTCTAACTGTAGATACAGCAGACATAGGGGACCCTGTGGCATGCCGCCAAATTCTCCCTTCAGGAATAAGGCGCTCATCCTTTCAGCTGCTGGAACGTTGGCACAGGAGATCAAGGCGTGGCCTAAATAGTCGGGTCCACTCTTAGCTGAGTCACTTCCCAGCAATCGCCCTCTGCAAGGACAACTAACTGCCTTCCCTAACGCTGTAGCCTCTCTCTAGGGGCAGCGCGCATGGAGTGAGGGTGTGATGTAAGGGTTAAATGGCCTCACCCTTTTGGCTCACTGTACATAAATGTGAAGGCCTATCCAGCTGCAGAGTTCTTCGGGGATTGGCCAAGATCTTGGTTCCAATTTTTTTTTTTCTAACTTTTTTCCCCTACCAAATTCTGCTTTCCTCACTCTTTTATCAGCTCTGAGAGCACTGCTGGTAAAATACGGGCCTCCACTTTTCCATTTGGAGGCTTGAGTTTCAGGGGACTCAAACCAGCATCGAAATACAAAGCCTGAGAGAATATACTATGCAGAAGACGCTTCCTGAAACTTTCTTTCTCTTTTGCAAACACTGCTCTTTTACAGCGTGTGTGTGTGTGTGTGTGTGTGTGTGTGTGTGTGTGTGTGTGTGTTTTCCTTAAAGCCTGTATACTCAGGCTCTGCAGATGGGCCATTTTAGGAGAACTTCTGTTAATATATTTCTAAATCTTTTAGTGCTAAACCAAGCACCTAATACTAATTCTACTAGGCTATTGCTAGGCCAGGAGATTATCGCCCAGAACAGACTTGGAAACAGCATGTGTTGAGAGAGCTGAGGAGTTAATGGGGAAGACCATCTTAGTGAGCACACACTAAGCCATCTGCAAAACTTCACATCTCAGAATGCGAGTGACCGGGTGACTGCACTCTCTAAACACAAAGGGAAATGTTTCAAAAGTCAGGCGCCAAGAATGATTTGTTTTGCACTTAGTAAATCCCTTACAAAGCAGTCAGATATATGGATTGATCTCCTGGAAGGTTTGCCCCTCTGTCATGAGTATGCGGATATATGACCCTGGGGGATTCTTCCATGTCCTGGGAAGATAAATGGTAGATGGTATAACCAAAGCTTGGCATTTACAAGTTTTGGGGAGATAATTTGGGATTTTCTGGAGGCTCATTTGGGGGATGTTATAAAGAGATTACAAGGCAGAAATATGAAATAAAGATTGACGGAAGGCAGAGAGAACAACAGGAATAGGACTTTTTTTCCCTAGTCTTTGGCCACACCGGCCCTCTCATTCTATAACTCCATCACTCATTCATTTATTCGTTCATCCATTTATTTAATATATGTTAGGCTCGGCTAAAAATATTAGATGTTCAGACTTGCACTCTTTTATAGAGCATGTGGTGACAGTGTGGAAGTCTCAGAGTCTGACCAGCTTAACTTAACAAAACGCAGATGTCTAAGCACTTCTTTCCTACAAACTTCTACCATCTCCCTACTAGTAAGCCACAGGAAAGGTACATATTTTATCAGAACTGGTAGTGCCCTGGCAAGCTTTCCTGCAGGGAATATTTGGCTTACAGTGGGCACTCAGTCAAGCAATATGACACAGCAAGAGAGTGCAAGGAGAGTAGTTGGCTAGAGCTGAGTCTCTGAGCTGTAACGGAGGGCAGGGCAGTACGGCGTGGGGGACCTACCGATTCTGGTATTGTTTTGGCAATCTCTCACCTGTGAACAGCTACACTGGGGTGCAGACAAAGCAAATGCTGCATTCATCCACCGTCAGGAGACTTTCATGATTCATTTCTGTTGTCATTACTTGGACTTCGGTGACTGACCTCTGCAACTTCACTGTCATCCTTCAGGGTACATTGCCATGGAGGTAACGGGGGCAGAAGTTCTGGAAAGCCATCAAATTTACTCACTGTATCCACAGTACCTGCATCATGGTAAACAATGTGCATAGAATGATAAACAAGTCAGAGAGGTAAGTTTCCTGCTCTCCAGTGGAGATGTCATGTTACTATTGAAGAGAATTAGGTGAAGCAAGACCACAAGCCAGAGCATGGCTGTATAGACATTTGCTTGTAGAGTCCTTGTTAGGTTTCTTATGGGCAAATTTTTAACTACTTATGAGAGTGTTTGATAATGTCAGGGGAATTGCATTTTGGTGGGGGGGGTATTGCATTTTTGAGACAATATAGCAGCTCTGTGATATGTGTGAGGTACACAACTCATATTGATATTTTGTGTCTTAGTTATATAGAGAGGGATCTTTATGGACTTGTTGAAGTTTGAAACTTAATATCAGACCAGAAAGTTGGAGGAGACAGCCCAATAAATTGTCTTTTGCCGCATAGCAGGTGTCTTAGCCCTGCTATGTATTGTGTATTGGCACTTTGTGTACTGCCAATCTTGGGTGGGAAGTTCCTGAAGGCTACAGGACCATGAATTAAAGGCCATGGCTACTTTTTTATTTTAAATAGTTTATTATCAAATTGGTTTCCATATAACACCCAGTGCTCTTTTCCACAAGTGCCCTCCTCCATCACCACCACCTCTTTCCCCCCTCCCCCTCCCTCTTCAACCCTCAGTTCGTTTTCAGTATTCAATAGTCTCTCAAGTTTTGCATCCCTCTCTCTCTCCAACTCTCTTTCCCTCTTCCCCTCCCCCTGGTTCTCCATTAGGTTTCTCCTGTCCTCCTGTTAGACCTATGAGTGCAAACATATGGTTTCTGTCCTTCTCTGCCTGACTTATTTCGCTTAGCAGGCCATGGCTACTCAATGACAGGGATCTCTAGGAGTAAATTTCTCGGTGTATTCTGGGAGAAGATGAATGCCTGTTGGTGACCCAGAAACTTCCAAGAAACAATGTTTCCACTAGAAGGGGAGTTCAAAGAGTTCACTTTAACTAGGGGAGTCATCACCACCTGAGAAAATTTCCATCAATCGACCTGGCTTTGTAGAATTCTGTGAACTTCCTAACAGGCAGGAATCCTTCCTAAGGCTCTTTTGGACGTTGTCCTTGAGTTGAAGAGAAAAGGTTAGGATAGAAGTGCCTCTATCAATATTCCAAGACCAAGGTGGTATTGTTGATAGCGCGATGGTCCTATACAAAACTACATAAACATTATTGTGACTCTGGCACTTTATGAACCAATTTTTTAAAAGGATATTTAAATTTGTTCTATATAAGAGTGAATGAATTTGTTCTATTCACTGTCAGCCTATTACTTATACCTACTCTTTAGGAGGCTTGTATAAATGTAGCTGATAGATTTACAAAGTTTTTAAAATACTGTATATTATTGGTTGTTTAATATAATCTCTGGGGAACCTTGGTTTAGAAGCTTATGAGTTACATGAGACAGTGGATGCTACTTAAGTAGTCAATTTGTATTCTTTGATGAGGATGATTTTTGACTTTGATGGCTTGACACATAAATAGGAGGAGTTATTATTATTAATCCTTTCCCCATAAGGATCCTTCTATCTGATGGCGTTCAATAATGTTCCATGAAATTAACTCATCTTCGAGCTATGGAGAGACAGAAAGAAGTAGAAAACTAGAGAGAGCTCAAGTATGCAGCTAATCTCAAAACTTTGGTAACCAGTTAGAACTCAAAAAAGATAGCATCATAAGAAACAAAAGAGCATCTGGTAACTGGAAATCTAATATTAGCCATTTCTCAGGAGAGTTGCTAAATTTAACTGATGAGCTGAAGAGTGAATTTGAATATATGTATCTAGCATTTCTTGTGGTCAATAGTAGTACTTTTAGGAAGCAAGTGACACCCATGCTATTTAACAGTTCTAAGAAAAACCAAACAATCATCTTGAGTAGAAATGTAATATATTTATATTGAGATGTAGTTACTCAGACTTTAAATCTTCCTAGAAACCAATCAGAGAATGGTCAATTTAGGCATGCCTTAAAAAGAATATTAAATTGAATTGGGAACTTAGTGTACATTTTTTGAGAGATGCTAACAAAAAATTCTGTTATTATTAGAATTTGATTTCCCTTAAGGTAACCTCTTGAGTTTTTAATGTGTATGAGTATGATTTGCGTCAATTTACTTGCATGGATCTGGATTCTCTGTTAAAGTAGCCATCAAAACAAAATGAATCATCTTTCTTATTTGGCCAGAAGGTATCTTTTGCAACTTGTTCTTTTGGCTCAGAACTCTGAGCTAGGTAACACTGACCTTGAACACTATAAATTTAATGACTATGGTCAGTTCATATAAAGCTTGCTTCACATACATATTGATGCCATGTATTAGAACATGTTTGCCTGGTTTAACTAAATATTTAATATAAATATGGACCCATAAACCAGTTTTGGTAGAGATAGTACAATGCAGGGATTAAGAGCATGGGCCTTGGATCAGATTTATCTATCTATCATCAATCTATCTATCTATCTTTTTAGTATTTAATTAATTAATTAATTAATTAATTAAAATTCCAGTACACGTAACACACAGTGCCATATTAGTTTCAGATGTACAATATATACAATGGAATGTTATTCAATCACAAAATAATAATGAAATCTTACCATTTGGATCAGATACATTTAAACCACTGAATCACATTTCTACAACTTACCAACTGAATGGCTAAGGGGAAATTTTTTAACTTCTAAGTCATAGTTAGACCCATATTATAGAGAGCTGTCAGTAGGTTTGAATGAAATGTCTACATAGAGTTTGGCATACTGGCACACAAGAAAGTTGTAATCTGCTGAATATACTTGGTTTGAATAATTCTTATTAAAACTTTAATGTGGTCATATCCATCTGACATTTTATAGGGATAACAAATGTGATACACACATTATTCCATTATCAAAAAATATATATATATTTCAGCTACTCTTAGTTAATTTAAAAATAAATGTATTTATCCAAATGTATTTGGATGATATGTATGTTGTTACAAAATATTTACTATAGTGTATTTCTGTTATCAGTAAAGTTCTTAACAATGAACCCAAAGTTATTATTTTTTATGTTAGTATGAATCTATCCTTTGTCCATAAATCGAGTTCTGTTTTCCCAACTTGCATTTCCCAGTTAGGCTTCCCACTGTGATTTACTCCAGACTGATTGTTTCCGGTGTTAGTACCGATCTAACTACATGGAGGTAATCTTAGGCTTACTGTTCTGAGTTTAGACTTCAAAAGATGGATAGATCTCTGCTCAACCACATGGAACTCATCAATTGACTTCTTTTCCTATTTGTTTTAGCAAAAGTCTTGGTGTAGAGGCACCTGAGGGGCTCAGTCGGTTAAGTGTCTGACTCTTGATTTCAACTCAGGTCATGATCTTACAGTTTGTGGGATTGAGCCCTGTGTCAGGCTGTGTGTGCTGATAGCATGGAGCCTGCTTGGTATTCTTTCTCTCCCTCTCTCTTTGTCCCTCCTCATCTCATGCTGCTCTCTTTGTTTCTCCCTCTCTCAAAATAAATAAATAAACTTAAAAAAAAGTCTTAGTGTCCCAAGCAAGAATGAGGCATGCTATGATCAGTTAAGTTTTATTTTATCCATTTGTTCCTTATCTTTGTTGAATTATTACTGTGTTAGGCTCTGGGAAGGTAATGATAAATCTGACACAATCCCTCATTTAGAGCTCCCAGGTGGAAAGAGACAAGCAAACATACAATTAGAATACAGAATATAAGTCATTTCCCTCCAGCTTTGGTGTAGGCTTAACATGGTCCTGAAAGGCTTTCTGAAAGAATGATCTCAAAGCCAAGACCTGTAGGATGAATTAGCCTGGCTCAGGGTACAGAGAAGGGTGGAATAGAACAGTCCATATACAAGAGCTAGCATGTGCAAGAGTCAGGGAGCAAAGGGAGGCTGGTCTGCTCTGGGAATTACAAGTAGAAAAATCTGGAGTGCAGTGGTCAAGGGTGAGAATGTAAGCAGGTACTATATGGTCATCCCTTATGCAAAAAAATATAACAGACACTTTACCTGTGATTTTAAACCAAGGTCTGATTCCCTAGAAGTGAAATGTCTATCTCCTTGCTCTTTGATATCCTAGCCTAACAGCTTAGTTACATGGGTGCTCTCCTTACAGCCCACATACCCTCTTCTGTTAGACATTCAGTATCCATGAGACCAATTCCAGAAGCCTCACTATAGCCTAATAGGTACCCATGGAATTCAGGATCAGCTACACGTTTTTATAGCTGTCACAAGGATCTCTGCAGTGGGCGAGACACTGTCTGCCCTAGAGTGACTCTGTTTTAGCCCAGACCATGAGAGAGATGCCAAATCATTTGCTAAACTAGTATCTGTTGATAATAACACAATTGCATTTCTGAACAGATGCACACATAGAGTAGAGAAGCAAGCAGTACTCTGTGCTTTGGCAGGTGGGCTCCAGCTGCCCAGAGAAGATTTTTTAGCACATTTTGACTTCTCTTCATATGTGGAGGAGAATCATAATTATGGAAATAATGGGCATTTTTAAGGTCTTCTCAAGCCTTGGTTGAATATATTTAAGGTAGCATGAACTTTTTCTGGTGGTGCTTCTTCAAAAGGTGAATCTTAGGGTTGTGATTATAAGAATAAACCCTGACCACCAATTTTAGCACCCGGTCTATGAAAAGTCAGGCACTTTTTACACTGAGAGTATTTCTAAAGCAAAACAGCAAGTACAAAGGCCCTTTGAAGAACACATCAGCAGTTGGCATAGCCTAGATTTAGCCTAGTATAATGTAATGCAGAGATACAGTGTATGTATGGGAATTTCCTAATTAAATTACACTTTATCTAGAACTCAGGAGGCAAACTGGCCAACTATGAATGTGAAACTACTAGAAGGCAGAGAGCAAATAAGGACTGGTGAAGTTTTCCATTTGCTCCATGATGGTCTCCCACCTCTACCACTTCAAATGGAAAGAGAAAAACAGTGATGATTAATTTAGCTGCTTTTTTGCTTATTCTATGAAATGTGAAGTCTGGTGCTTCCTGCCTAGTTATTTTATATGCACTTTCATCCCTGGCCCAACATAAGGGCTGTATGGGAAGTTGTTCAAATAGAATGGGAGAGGTGTGCACAAAAGTTTTAAGGTGCTAAAATATTGTACAAGTACCTGTCGTATTCTTTTTTGCTAGCCTCTAGCTTGGTGAGCAGTGTGAAACAGCACCCCCATATGGACATCAGCCCTTGATGTCCTTGATGTGTTGCACTGGAGGAAATGGCAGTGGGGAGCCAAGGCATCATCCTGAGCCTTCAGTGTTAGGTTTGGATCGCCAACCTTTTATCAAGGTCCGTTCACTTCACCGGTAGGCAACTATTTTACACTGAGACCAATGAAGACTGGATCAAGAGTAAGCAGACACTTATGGCTTCTGGAGAAATATTAAACTTGTCCTTCTCCATTTTCTCATACCATTTTATTGAAGTTTAGGGCAGTAGGAAGTGGGTGGGGGGACTTCTTATCCACTATTTCCTGTCAGCTAAATCTCTGCAGACTGTAACTGTAGTGAAGGCACTTTGATGACACCTGTGATATCAGTGTGGCCCAAGTAACTCTCAGTGCTCATAGTCAGAGAAGCAGACACCAGAGCCAACCATTCACTTGACAGATATTTATTTAGCACCTATTATGTGCTGGGTCTTTTACCAGGAGCAGGTGATTTCGCAGTGAATACAAAGACAAACATTCTTTACCCTTCTGAAGCTTACATTTTAGACGGAAAGATAGACCATGAAGAAGAAGAACAACAACAAAATAACCAGTACAGCAGCTGGTATTAAGTGCCATGAAACACAGTGAAGCAAGGAAGATGATGGAGAATGGAGGATTCACTTCTCACAGAACTTTAAGACAAAAGTATTTGGCATGCTTATTTTATGTATGCTTGATGGTAGAGTCATGATGAAAGAATCAGGAGGGAGTAGTTGGTACTGTTGGTGTCAGGAGCCAGATCTTCTTCCAGTCAGGGTAGGAAATCTACATTCAACACTAGAGACAGAGGAAGCCTCCTCACAGGGATTCTGCCCTTGAAACATAGTTACTACTTAGTGTTAGAGATACTTTTCTTTTGGGTTCTGTCTTAGGCTCCCAACTTGGTCCTTCATCTTCACTTGATCTCCTCTACCATTATGCTGCCATCTTGAATGGTTTTGGAGGCTAGCGCACATGTATTTTGTGAGCAATATAAAGCTGCCCCTCTATAATCACGTTACATAACTTAGAAAGCTTGATTTCTGTTATTTGAAACAATAAGAAGTGGGTCATGAATAATGAGATAAAATTCAAATCTCCGTTTAGCACAATATTTCAGCATCTTTTCTTACCCTGCTTTTTTTTTTAAATAAGAAATGGCAATAGATACTTTTATTGATCTGAATTTTACTTCTTTTACTTTTCTTTCCCTCCTCTCTCCAATAGGTGCTAATAAGCAGTAAAGTAGCCAACTCTGAGTGTTTTAAATAAAGAAGGAGGCTAAGAAAGTGGGAATAAGAATGTTTCACTAAGGAACGCTCAAACTTTAAATCATAAAGAGTTAACTGCTCTCCCTAACTTATGACTGGCTCCTTCAGTAATGTGGCTCATTGTATATTGTGCTTTTCTTTAAATGTCTGAATTTTATGAAGCTGATGTAATCTTTGGTACTAATTGCCAGTACTTCAAGAAAAGGTTGTTGATATAAGAGAATGTCATCATTTCATTTTTCCTAACAGTACTTCATGCCCCATATTACATACGCACATAACACAGAATAAAAACACACACTGGAAACATTATGAAAAGTTTCCCACTGGAGTAGAGTGGCTATGTAGAAGTGAAAAATACCTACACTCAAAATGGAAATGATTTATGACCATGGGGGACTGAGTTTTGGGCAGGCCACAAAGGATTTGGTAACCCAAATATTGTCTAGAAAGTCTACACATTTGGGAAATATTATTGAGATTTTTATCATGCCCTCTTGCTAGTTTGTTGAGCAAACACTTCTGCCACTGAAGAAAATAAAAATTAGAATTTGTTTAGATGGAGTGCATTCCTCACAAATAAGCTTTTCAATAAAAAAAAGGTATTCACTTTCATGGCAAAATTCTAGTCTTTAGTGGTATAGTTTTTGAAGTCATTTCATTTTCTGGGCCATTTTTTTTTCACTTTTTCCAAAGTCACATTCATTGTGTCTTTATCTTTTACAAGTTGAGTATTTGGTAGTAAAAGCTTACAGTCTTGGAGTATTGTGTGTGTGTGTGTGTGTGTGTGTGTGTGTGTATGTGTATGTTTTAAGAAAAAACAAGATCTATGTAATACCTTGTTAATCTTTACTAATTCACATGAAATAATGAGTTAGATAACTTTTTAATTTCTGTTTTTATAAGTATGAAAAATTAAAAGTCATCAATTGCAGTCTGGCAACTTAATTCAATTCTATTCTTTTCATCTTACTTTAAAAATTCTTTTAACATAGACAATAATGTTTAAAAATTTTAATGTTTCAAGATTCTCTTAACTACGTTTTCCTGTTAATAAACCCTTGACTGTCAGTTCTTGGAGGTCAAGAACTATACTCACATTGTAATTATTACTAGATTTTTTGTAGGTTTCAATGCACACAAGTTGGACTTGCTAGAGGACTTATTCAATCCTACAGAACAACAGGTGGCAAAGGTAAGTAAGCATCATTCTAGCCCAAGCCAAAAGGGTACTTGCTAGAGCACTGTAGAATATTCTATAATACTCATAGCTACATAGTTATGAAGGTAACTAATTGATATAATAGCTCTTAAAAGAAAATTATTAATCTTTTTTTTTAAGTTTTATGTTCTCTAGAGTTGTAGTGTCTAAATTTTTATTTATGCATCTTTATTAAGAAATTTTAAGCATCCGTTCCCAATAATAAATAAATATTGATGCATACTACTTATGTAATTATAACCACTCATTTATATGTCTTTCTTTACACATGTATATAATTATGTACACTTTGAAACATATAATTTATAGATTAGAAAAAATACAGTGAGGATGAAAAAGATAGATAGTATCTCAGGGTGAAATGTAAATTTAGGCACAGTTTCTCATTAGTGTCATGGATTTATGACATACATTAAATAGTCCTGTCAGTAAGTTGGGATACCTGAACCTTCTCTTGTCAAATCTGGTTAGGTGGCCATCGTCTATACCTTGCTATGGAGCAAATGGGAAGATCAATCAAGCCAGGGGTAAAGGAGTATTAACTCTGTCAGTTTTTAAATTTTCCTTGCACTTGTACTTTTGGGAAGAAGCCCCTTACCCATTTTGGTGAGGATTTGTTTAGTTAATTAAATAATATGATCTATCAACCAACATATTTGTACACCCTGACTGTAGTATGTTGCAGTAAGTTTTAAAAGCAAGCACAGTCTCCCCCAACCTTCCTGAGAAGATCTAGTATAGCAGATGAGAAACTTGATCTTCTGAATCGAAAGACTAAGGAGAGGCATCAAGGGAGGGCTCCAGTGATAGTCACATATGGAATACAGTAAAACTTAGTGGATCTCTTATTTATAAATTAAAAAGAAATATCAATAGCAGCCTTATTATTTTTTTCTGGACCCAAGTGATTTATATTGTGCACTCCTTCCCAACATCTGGGATCATGTAGTCTATGTAAAAATATTCTATAGTGACATACTCCAACATATATTTATTTTTTTTAGAAAAATACATATCATATTGTGACCAGATATACACACTTATGACAAACATGAAAATATGTGAAAATACAGTGTTTAAATTAAAGAGGATAAGATAAAATATACTTAAGAAGAAGCTGTTGTGTTGTATTCTCCTACCATTGTGGCTTGTTTTGTGCCCACCATTTTGGAAAATACTCTTCAAGGGACTGAAGATGTGTTGGTAGAAATTTATACTTTGTTTTCAAGCAAGAGAAAAGAAATATGAATGACTCAGGAAAAAGAAGTGGCCACAATAAGCGATCATGTTTAAAAGATTCCTCTTTTCCTAACTTCCCAGAAGCAATCACACTTAGGAATGTGAGCTGAAATCCTCCATTCTCTTAGTACTTGACCTATGTGAATTCTCAAGCCCCCAGTGGGCTCTTGTCATTACCCCACACATCAAATTTAATGGACAAATGTTCTATCTGAGAGATACAATTTTATCTTCAAATCTGTCATTTCAGGTGAAAAGCAGTCCCCTGAATCTTTGAGCCAAGGAATAGGGTCATTCTGTTAGGGTCAAGTGGTGACATGGAGAGAGATCACATGCTCTGTTTTCTGAAGCATAAACTGCGGTGATAACTGAACAGGTCATACTTTTCACTGTTTGCAAACTTTACTAAAACTTCAGGTATACATAGCATCTATAGATTCACATGTCTATTCAAGAGTGAGCTTTTTTGTGCTTATCTTATATTTAACCCACTAAATGATGTACTTATTTTTTTTCTTCTATAAATTTAATTTGTTATAGTGATGGCTACATTTACTAGAAGTGATTATATGAATTTGAAAGCTGAAAATTATTTTCTTTATACTGTTGCATAAATAAATTATTTAATGCCCATGGCTTTTGGATAAGCATGGTCAAATGATAATTGTGTTCATATTTTTGGTATCAATTTTATATTACTCTGATTTGTTAAAATGCTTTTGTATGTGTGATAGTCTCTCATTAAATCAGGCATTCCTTAAATGGTATTAATTAACATGTAAAATCTACCTTGAAAACTGATTTAATTTTACAAATTATACTACTTCATGATAGTATCCCTAGAGCTTCATCAAGTCTCCAATTTCTAAATAATTTTGAAGTAAAAAGGAATTTTAATTAAAAAAAAGTTCTTTTCACAATCATATTTGGCAGGAAAACATTGCATCACAGACTTTTAAGTGCCGCTTTGATGATTTCATAGGAATAGTTTTATCTATCCAACATGTAGTGTGCCTACTAAGTGCTCAATCTGCTTAGTAGGACAAAATCTCTATTTATAAGTAGGAGACACTGCATCAGGAGTTACTATAATACAGGTAAATGTAATGATGTCAATAAAACAAGATTAAGGTCCTTCTGACATCCAGAAGGATGGAACCTTGAGATAGAAATGGAAGAAGATGTTAAAAAACCTTCACAAAGGAGTAAATATTTTAGCTTGACCTTGAGGTCCAGTCGACTGAAAGACATTTCTGGTAGGGGAGATTTCAGTATCATTACTATGGAGATCAGCAGCCTGTTTGGGGAATTGGGGAAGTTTGTTCTGTGAGGTTAGCACATGGGATTCAGTGAGGGTAGAAAAAGAATAATAGAAGGTAAGGCCAATGAAAGAGTTCAGGGTCATAGTCTGAAT
The DNA here is from genome assembly GCF_006229205.1 of Suricata suricatta. NCBI lineage: Eukaryota > Metazoa > Chordata > Mammalia > Carnivora > Herpestidae > Suricata > Suricata suricatta. The sequence goes on from NC_043714.1 coordinate 36,735,609, forward strand.
TTGAGGGTAGACAATGACAAATTAGACAATGACAAGGGACAATGGCATGACAAGTTATCTAGTACAGGGTAGGAAAGACAGTTTATACTGATGAGGAGTGGCTGTTGGGAACTCTCCTATTAAGGCCCTTTTTGGATTCAGGAGGAAAATGTATGGCTATAATCCATTATGAAAGAGGTGAGGAAAAGGTGCAGATACTAATCTAGGGTTTCCAAGCAATGGATGGATATAACCAAATCTGTAATTTGAAAGACAAAACAAAACAATGCCCTAGTATCAGTGAGAAAGATGGATTAGACAGAAAGAAAGTCAAAGTTTAGTTTGAAGGTCATTGTAATAATTCAGATATGCGGTTATCAGGCATAAGTTAGAGCAGTGATAGACAAAATGGAAAGGAGTGGCATGGCAGAAACATAGACACAGAACAAACTTCTTAAGACCGATTGGATTTGAAGGGTGAAAGAAAAACAAAAGTCTAAGACTTTAATTATTTGGTTGTGGATTTGAGTGGTTGTTGAATCAGCCATTTATTGCTGTATACCAAACAACTCTAGCATTCAGCTTCCAGGTGGGTGAACACAAAGAGATGCCTGGGGAGTAGCACACCTGGAGATGGCATGGGAGCTCTGCACATACCTTCTGCACATACCTTGCCCTGTGTGTCTTCCATCTGGCCATTCCTGAGTTATATGTATATATGTATATGTATATATGTACATGTATGTGTCTATATAGATATATGTATGTATATATACATATATGTACTATATGATACATATTTTACATTTTATATGTATTTTATAGTAAACCAGTGACCTCATAGGTAAAATGTCTCTCTGGATGCTGTGAGCTGCTTAAGCAAACTAACTGAACCAAAAGAGGGGTTGTTGGAAACTCAATCTATAGCCAGTCAGTCAGAAGCGCAGGTGACAACCTGGACTTATGATTGGCATCTGAAGTAGGAGCAATCTTGCAGGGCTGAGCCCTTAATCTGTGGGATCGGACCTATCTCTGGGTGTATAGTGTCAGAACTGAGTTGAATTATAGGATACCCAGCTAGTGTTGGTGAATTGCTTGGTGGTGTGGAGAAACTTCCTCGCACACACTGAAATGGTGATCAGAGTTTTAATTGGGTATCAGAGTTTGAGTTGGGGTGTATTTTTCTTATGGTAATGGCAGAGCTACAAGAGGGCGTAAGGAATAACATGAGGCTTTTTAAGTTCTAGGTTTGGAAATGATGTTTCATCATTTCTTGCCACAGGCCACTGACTCAAGGAAGTGGCATGGCCAAGTCCAAAGTCAAGGGATGAGAAATTTCACTCCACCCACAATGAGGCCATGAGAAGAGTGTCGATGTTAGGATGGGAAAGAATTGGGAACAAAAATACAATCTACCCCATTGTAGCGCCATAGTGTTTTTAAATGAAAAAAAAAAGTAGGTTTGGAAAAAATCTTTACAAAGAAGAAAATGGTATATTTTGTTGTATTATATTTGTGATTATGAATGAATGAGCTTGGAGCCAGGAAGATCAGCCAAAGGGCAATTAAGCTTAAATTAGCCTGTTTTTAATGAAGAATATAACTCTGTAGGTTGTTTGCACTGGATTGCTTCCAGTAAGCCCCCCTGCAAATTATTTTCAGTCACTAAATATCAGAAGAGGAGGTACAGGAATTTAGTCTGCAGTGAGAAAACCATTAAGAGGAAATTCTCAAGTTTTCCAGTTGAAATCTATTTATTTGGTGAAATAACAGCAAAGCCATAGTTAATTTGATCAAAGTTGCAAATCTGTGCTATCTCAAGGTTATGAAAATCCTAATTTCTTTATATTACAAAAATATTCAGTATACTGAGGCTCAATTCCTTAGTATGTTTAGGGTTCCTAATAACACAGCAGGTGATAGTTTGAATAAATAAAAAAGACAATGACAATGAAGTACATATAATTTATGCTGTTTTTCATCATATTACAAATATACATCTTGGCACTTCACTTAAGCATTAGAGATATTGCTGAAATTTAAGAACTTGTGTGGTTGAGCAATTCACTTTCTACCCGAAATGTTTTTGTGCTTGGTTAATATTCTCTCTGAAAGTCAGTGACATGAAAAGAAGTGTAACATCATGGGCAAAAGTGTATGGGGGCTCATGATAATGTGTTGTAGGTGAAAATGTTATTAAACTCCTTAGCACTTTATTATATCTATATCCTTATCCATATCTATCTAATCTGATAATTATAAAATAGAATACTTAACAGAAAGTGTTCCAGACCTATATGAGGAAAATTATAAAATGCAAAGTAGATTTCAAATAATGTACAGGCTTAACCATGGTTTTGGACTGAAAGACTCATCATCAGTAAACATGTCAGTTCTCTCTAAGTTAATTTATAAATTCAATGCAATCTCTATGAAAACACCATCATGTTTTGTTATGGATGCAGACAATTTGATTATAAAATTTATTTGGAAGAGCATAAAAAGCAAGAACATCCAGGAAAACCCTGAAAATAGGAGCAATGAGGGGGAACCAAGCCTATTAGATTAAATATATATTTTAAAGCCTCTATAATTAAAGCAATATATGTTGTCTCATGAATATAGACAGATAAATTAAAATAACATGTTATAAAATTCAGAAATAGGCTCAACATTGCATATGGAAAATTAGTATACAATAAAGTGCTATCTCAAATTAGTCATGAAAGAATGGAATTTTCATTAGGTGAAGTTGAGATAACTAGATAGCCATACAAAAAAGTAAGACTGAATTTAATTCTCATACTACCTATTGTGCTAAAATCATAAGGATTAAGAGGTGTAATTGTAAGTGAAGTCATATAAATACAAAAAGGAAACATGAGGATTTCATCTATTGGTTTAAACTTTCCTAGTTATGACACAAAATCCAAATCGCTAAAAGGAAAAGATTGATACATATTATTACATAAAATGCAATCGATCAATCAATGAATGACACAAAAACTGTTGTATGCCGTAAAAAATAAAACATAAATCCTAACAAACTGGAAAAGAAATTGAACTCATTTCACAGTCAAAAAGTTAATATTCCTAATAAAATAAGAGATTCTGAAGAAATAAAGTTGAAGTGGAAAATCCCCAAAACTTTACAGAGAAATGAGTCAGAAAAGAAGTACAACTAATTTTTGAACATATGGAAAGATATTTAACTTTACTCATAATAAGAGAAATGCCAATTTAAAAAAAAATCCAAAAATTGACAGCATAACCTGTTGGTGAGGCTGTAGGGAAAAGGCACTCTCATATACTACTCATGGGAATCTGGCAATATCTAGCAAACTCCCATATACATTTATCATATGACCCAGATATACCACTTCTAGAAATATACTCCAAAGATACAGTAGAAAAATATAAAAGCATATACAGAAATTTATTAATTGTTATACTATTTGCAATAGCAATGGAAATTTCCTAAATGTTTATCATAACTAGCACCAGTTGAATAAACCATGCATATCCACACAGCAGAATACTGTGCATCTGTTAAAAGAGAAAGAATATATCTATAAACTGTTATGAACTGATATGCAGGATATGTTAAATGAATAAAATAACAAGTTGAGAAAAGTACATATAGCATTCTATTTGTCTCTGAATATTTATAAATGTATATGTATTTTCTTAAAATTAAGAAATAAACCATAAAATCAACCCAATAGTTATGACTAAAGGGAGAAAGGGAACGTGGGAGGAAGGACAGGAATGGAAGGCCGACTTCTCTGAATTTGCCTTGTTTGATGCATCTAATTTTGGAACTATATTTTATGTGACTATATGACAAAGTTACATTAAAATGAAGATAAAAAGGAGTCTTAAAAATTTAAAAGAAAGATTAAACAAATAAACTGAACCAAACTGTATACTGAGCTGATGGCTTAATGAAGACCTAAGAAATTGCCTATGTATCTTTATCCCTAGTGTAATATATCATAAGGATATCCTAAGCAAAAAATTAAAAAAAATCTTGATTGGTTTTTAGTAATTTTATGGTTATTCTTATTCTGAAACTAGTATGTATATAATATATAAATTAAGTAAGCAACTTAATAAAATTTGAATAGCAAAATTAAAAAAAAAACTGTTTTGTCCATTAAAAAGACCTGGAAACAACTTCCAATCTAGAAACGTGAATATCTGGAGGCCTCATATCATAGCCTCTACATTCCCACTTCAGTATGGGCTTCTTGGACAAATAGGTGATTCCAAGCTGAACACCAAAAGGTGTAAGATGAAGCTGAAACAGCTTGAAGTACTAGAAAACAAGGATGTTGCCAAAGACAATGGGGATTGTGTCATAAAAACTCAGGACCCTGGAAGAGGCTTGTACTAGACAAAAAAGGGACAATTTAAGGTATCAATGAGAATAACAACTACAATGAAAGATCTCCCTCCTATAAAATTTGAAAATAAAATATTACCACCTCCTAAAAAACATCAAACTGAATCAGATTAAGTCTCTACCAATTTACAGAAAATTCAAAGGATTGAGGAATACACTTAATGACGCTATAGGGATGGAATCAGTAAATTCTAGAATGAACGCAACCCTGCAAGACAAAAGACAAAGATTCATACATTCTTTTTTTTTTTTTTAATGTTTATTTATTTATTGGCAGGGAAAGGAGCAGAGAGAGAGGGAGAGAGAATCCCAAGCAGGCTCCACACTGTCAGCACAGAGTCCAATACTGAGCTTGAGCCCATGAACTGTAAAATCATGACCTGAGTTGAAATCAAGAGTTGGATGTCTAATTGAGCCACTCTGGCACTCCCAAATGACCAAGAATCTTAAAAAAAAAAAAAAAAGACATAGAGACTAAAATTGACTTAGGAATACATATCAATTAAATGAAAATTATGGATCTTGTTTGAATTCCAGTTAGAACAGAGCAACTGTGAAAATAATTCATAAGAGGCAAAGTTGAAGTTTGAACACTGACTGTGTATTTAATATCAATAAAGAATTATTGTTAACTTTTTAGGTGTAGATAATGGTATTGCAATTGTTTAAGAAATAAAGTCTGAAATCTGTAATGAATGAAATGATATATCTGACATTTGCTTCAAGATAATCCAGTGAATGGAGAAATGAGAAGTTACAGGTAAAGGAGAGTTGATTGCTAGAACTGGGGGAGAGGAACATGGGGATTTATTGTGCTATTCTCTCTACTTTTGTGTAGATATATGTGTATATATGTAATATCTATGTATATATATTATATATATGTTAAGCTTATTTATTTACTTTGAGAGAGACAGAGTGGGGAAGAGGCAAAGACAGAGGGAGAGAATCTCAAGCAGGACGTGGAGCTCAATCCCATGAACCGTGAGATCATGACCTGAGCCAAAACCAAGAGTCTGAAGCTTAACCAACTGAGCCACCCAGGTGCCCCAATTTTTGTATATATTAAAATCATCCATAATAAAACAAATAGGTCTGATGACCCTATTTGGGGATTTTCAAAATACTTCAGGAGACAACAAAGTGACAAGATGGCCTTCAGCTCAAACTGACTTAAGTGCTACAAAATAATAAGGTAGTACAAATGTTTGTGAAGCTTCAAATAATACCGCCTGTATTTTGTACAAGTATCGTGAGTATCTCATATGAACCCTGTTTAACATAAGTCAATGTGATATAATTTACAAGAATTCCCAGTATGTTACTGGGTCTCTACAACCAAGATAAAGGTGACAAGAGATATTCACCCAGAGACAATGACAATAATAATAATGCTATCAATTATTGACTCAGGAAGGTATGTGGTTATGATAGTGTGGTTGAGTTAGACAGACTGTGATTTATTGTTCACTATTTCTATTCACTAGGTGAATTTCATTATCAGATTCCTTATTCCAAAATTAGTGCTAATATTGCTTACCTTAGGGATGCTATGACGATTATAGAGCTTACACAGTGCCTGGTATATATGAAGGTGTTCAGTCACTGCAATAATGAATATCATTGGTTGATGATGATGATGGTTTCAGAAGCTGAAGCAGAATATCAAGCTCAAAAAAGGAAAACAGAGAAAAACCTAATATTCTCTGTGGAAGGTATATAATTTGGGGGTTATCAATAACAAATTGAGTCCTTTTTATCATGCTCAGCTGGAGAAACTCCAAATTTCTTCTCTTCCAAGAAGCTCATACTTCCCAGGTAGGACATCTTGGAACCTGAGCAGATGACTGTCTGAAGAAGACATAATTTTGATGAAAACGGACAGCTTGCAGTGCAGCAGGTCTTAAGTATTGGCTGTGAAAGACCTATTCTCTTGCCAAACCTCTAAACATGTATTCTTTGATTAAAGATGCCACTAGTAAGAAAATCTGAAAACCTGGTATTTGTGTTACTTCCTTTGCCTTAGGTATCTATGTACCATATAAGTATCTATGTAAGATACATAAGGGCATATAAAACATATATTAAATATATATAAAGGAGAAGACAATATGATCAGATGTGCTCAGGGGTCATTTCACCCCTGAAGTATCTAGAAGGATGAGAGTCATGCTTATAGTGGTGATTCAGAAAGATGGCTGATGACCATCTGGGTAAAAGATACATATAAATTCTAAGAGAATAAGATCATGGAGTCAAATTAGATGTTCACAATATTCCAGAGAAGAGATTTATGTTTTTCTGGTGTGCCAATAGTAGCTGTGGTAAGATAGTGACCAATTCAAGTTCAAAAGACACTTGGGAGAGAGAATTGATAGGACTTGCACAGAATTCAGATAACTATATTGTCTGAAAAACTATATTGTCCAAAAGTAATATGTATTTTACAGAGACTTAGATTTTTTTTCTGCTTTCCTCTTTTGAGCTTGGAGCTCTACTTCTGTTTCTCAGACAAGAATGGATAAGACTTGAATATAATTCATAAAGATGAAAAAAAACCCTCTAATTTGAAGGGAGTGAACATTTTTCTATTTATCAAGATAGAGCAGGGGTGGGAGAGCATATACTTTGGTAGTAGACATGTTGATTTTGAGGTACACTTATGTTTGTTCTTTATTGCCTTGAGTATCATGACCTCACTCACTGGTAGGCTGGACATTGAAAACAGAGTGGGGAGGGGTTAGGTTGGAGACTGACCTGTAGTGTGCAAGGTGGAGGTTAGGGAAAACAAATCAAGAAATTCCAATGAGTGGCACAGAAGGGTGGGATTTGAAATGCATAGAGTGCCATATCCAACAACACAAATCATAATTATATGGATCAAATTCATGCCTAATCAGGGCTTGAGTAATAAGTATTTTGAGAAAGGCATGTTTTCTATTATTAGATACAATCTGAATTCATAGAAAGGATCTATATGAGGAAATTTAAGAGATTCTCAGTAGAAAATCGAGGTGAAGCTAGAGGCAATGCAGCACATGAGCCAAAGAGGCCCAAGCCTACTTTCAAAAGTTCCTCCTAATATTCCCTAGAGATGCTGATGGAAACACTGAGTTCTGGAAGACAGGCCAATTTTTACCTGATCTCATTCAAAAGGAGTCAAGTAAAGGCACTATACTCACCATAGCACATATGCACTAGTTCACTGAGCTCACTCACAATCCCAGAGACACAGGCATAGACTATTTCCCAATCTTGCTAGTTAGTGTGAGTGAACCACTAATATGATCCCGCCAAGATGGGGTCTCACTTGTTATTTTATTATTATTTAGAAAGAGTAAATAACTTAGGGTGATTGAAGAGGAGAGTTGGAGGAAGGAAGAAATTGGAATCACAAAAGCAAACAGAGGTGGTTTCCAGGTCCTGGAGAATACTACTTCTAGCCTAAGGAGTGCTGATGTTATATTTTAGTCAATGGGCATTGTTGAAGAGTTTGGTCATGAGTATTTTACTATTTCTTGGAGCATATGCTTAAATATTATTGCTGAGGAATATGAGATTGCATAAAGGGCTAAAAGAAACTCTCCAAAGAGGATTTTGAAGCAATGCAACACACCTGTAGGCTATTGAGAGTCCTATGTAGCTGCAAATCCAGCTAGCAACCAAAAGTCCAGACAAGCTGTTTGTAGAGCCAAGGGCAAAATTGCGATCAATGACAAGCCCTGGAAGCAGAGGCCAAGGGGTGGAAATGACTACTGGTTATAAATGAGGTCTTGAGCTCATTGAAAGAAATTGCCTGGAGCCTCTATATGCAACATGACCGTGGGGCATGTACCATGAGATCATTTTTGGTAAAACTACCTTATAAAGAGATCTTTGGGTGTTTAATTACATAATCCTCTTGGAACTAGTCTAGGCTTTCAGAGGAATTTTTCAAGAGTCAGCAGTGTTATAGTGAGGTTCTAGAAATGCGTCTTGTTCAAACAAACAAGGTGTAATAAATACACCTTTTGCACATTCTAATGTTGAGAAGGCCTTGATGTTATAGCATGCAGCACTGATTGCCTCAGCTCATGAAGAATAGAACAACTGAATGTGGAAATAATCCCTAGACTTGGCTAGACTTTGTTAGAACATCAATACTCAGTTACCTAACACAATTTCCGAACTTACCTTCCCTTGGGGGTACTAATAATCAGATAGATGGGGAAAGAAGGAACCAAAACAGAGAACACAAGGCATTTAGAAACTAGAGCATTAACTGAGTGACCGGTACATTGCAGTATAGTGACAATAGGCAGAAGGAAGTACTTCAATCTGTAACTCATTACAGTCAGATTATTTACTTTTCTGTAGACTTGGCTTCTGTCCATGCAACAATTAAGTACATGTATAAAAGTGAGGCAGTAATGAGCAAGAAGATGGGTGCCAGAAACTCTTAGACTGATGATAGGATCATCCTTTAGACTTCAATGACCAAGCCTTTCTATGAAAGTCCAATTGGTTATTGAGACCTAAGAATGTTTTCAGACCATGTAGTGACAAATGGCTCACTGATGAGAATCTACAACAGGAGAGGTGAAAAGCACACTCTAAGAAACCATTACAGAGATGATGCAAGGCACTCATTCAATGTTGTGTAGTAAACAAGATGACTGAAAGATATTTATAGTTATAAAAATTTGAGAGTTACTGTTCATCGAGGAAGAACACTATGCAGTCAATAAATAATTGAAACTGTAGTTCCTCTTGGCTTCTACTGACCTTTAAGTCAGGAAAATGAATGTAATTTAATTAAGCTTAAGATCATCAGTTTGTTTAATTCTTTCGGAAGAGCTATTTGGGACTAATGTGTGTAGAACTATCATTGTCATTGGTGGGAGATGTGCCAGTTTCAGGACAGAAAGAATAGAATATATAATTAGAGACAACATATCCTGTTGGAAATCATTTCAAGGTACAATTATTACCTTAAGGCTTTATATATAATGAGAGGCTTTAAATTCAGACTGCCTAAAGGCACCAGGGTGGTTCAGTCGGTTAAGGGTCTAACTTTGGCTCAGGTCATGATCACCTGGTTTGTGAGTTCAAGTCCTGCATCTGGTCTGTGCTGACAGCTCAGAGCTTGGAGTCTGCTTTTTGAATTCTGGGTCTCTCTTTCTCTCTGCCTCTCCCCCTGCTCATGCTCATGCTCTCTCTCTCAAAAATAAACATCAAGATAATTAAATTCAGATGGCCTAGGGCTTGAATGTATCTCTATTACTCTCTTCCTTGATTTTTCAGTGCCTCATTTAGCTCATCTGTAAAAAGGGGATGTTTCCCTCTTAGGATAGCTGTGAAGATTAAATAAGGTAATACATGTGACATGCTTAGAACAATGTTGGGTATATGGGGAAGTCTCCATATATGTTAACTATAATTATTGTTGCATGATAATATTAACTCTAGGTTAGGGTGGGCATGGGTTAGAGAATAGGTGAGAACACAGATAAGATGTATCTGCCAATGCTATGATACAATGCTGGTCAATGAGACATTTTTCTCTTGTATATGAGCAGCCAAAGAATGACACTTGATTACATCAAACCCATTTACTTTTTATTTTTCATTCTTATTTTCTTGTTCTTGTTCTTCTTGTTCTTGTTCTTCCTTCTTCTTTTAAAGAGAGAGAAAGAGGACAAGCAGGGGAGAGTCGCAGAGAGAGAGAGAGAGAGAGAGAGAGAGTTTTAAGCAGGCCCCATGTTCAGCATGAATCCTGATGCAGGGCTCAATCTCAGGATCCTGGGATCATGACCTGAGCTGAATCGAGTTGGATGCTCAACCAACTGAACCACACAGGTGCCTCCCAAATTCATTAAGCATAGATTTTTCAGTGTCATGGCAATGAAGATAAATGAGTGAGTCTGGAAGAAATGTAAGACAAGTGTAAGACTAGCCAGAATCAGACACCTGTTAAAGAAGACTTCTGTGGGATAACTAAAGGAATGCTGCACAGGAGTAAGAAAATTTTCATCTGCCCTCTCTAGACTAGAAGCCTTTTGACATTGGGGATCATTTCTTATTCCAGAAAGAATTCTCCATTCATACTGCAGTGTCTGATTCACAATAGACACTCAATAATTGATGAACAAATAAATAAATACATAAATAAATAAATGAGTGAGTGGACCAGACATTAAATTTCATGCAAATTCTAACTGATATGAATCCCAGTTGAAATGATATCCCTGAAATGATAGGGCTGTGCTACTAATCTTTGAGGTCCCACAGGATCTTCATATATAGTAAATGTCTTAAATTAAAAAGAGAAATTTCCCGAGAATTAAAGTCATTATATAGAGCAGTGTGTCTTAAATTTTAACATTTTTAAAAGTTTATTTATTTTAAGAGAGACAGAGACAGCACGAATGGAGTCGGGACAGAGAGAGAGAGGGGGAGACAGAGAATCTCAAGGAAGCTTGAGCCAAACATGGGGCTCAAATCCACAAAACCATGAGATCATGACCTGAGGAAAAACTGAGAGTCGGATGCTTAACTGCCTGAGACATACAGGTCCCCCTCAAACTTTAATATTCCTACAACTCACTTGGTGATCTTATGAAACACGGATTCTCATTTGGTTCTGGGAGAGACCTGAAAACTCTGAGCTTCTATAAAGTTCTCATGTGATGCTGGCTGGTGCTTCAGTTTCATGGACCACATAAGCCAAATAGCACAAGTGTACATGGTTGTGGTGGATCTCCTCCCTCAGATTACAAGAAAGAGGGAAGAATGTCTTGAGACAGATATAAATACATTGCTAATTGGGTTCAGAGGAGAAATGGAGGATTTATGTTATTTTACTTTTTTAAAATATTTATTTATTTTGAGAGGGAGAGAGAGAGTGGGGAAGGAGCAGAGAGAATGGGAGAGAGAATACCAAGCAGGCTTTGCACTGTAAGTGTGGAGCCCAAGTGGGGGGGGGCTCAATCTTACAGCCTTGAGATCATGACCTGACCCAAAACCAAGAGTCAGCTGCTCAACGGACTGAGTCACCCAGGCGCCCCTCATTTTATGTTTTTTTAAATTTTATTTTAAGGTTTTGTGAAAGACATGACATTTGGTCTTCAGTTGAAGGGTGGGTTGGATTTGTGACATTATTTAATAATTTGCAAACTATTTTTTGTTTCACATTTTAATGATTATTTATAGAGATTTATAGACTTTTTGAAATCTCACTGTCATCCAATGAGACGTGGACATGATTTTGAGCTCCAGTTTATGGAACAGGAAAAAAACGACTCAGAGAGACTGATGATTTCCCTACCTAGCAAATAGCGTTTCTGAGGCTAGTAATCAGGGCAGGCCTTCTAAATCATACTTCGTGCTTCTGTTCAAGCGCATCACTTCTCCTCTAAGTGGACGAGGCTTAAGACTGTGATGCTATGAACTTGTCACTCATGAAATTTGACATTGCTTACTAGGACCTGAATAGTGAGGAAACTCTAATGAGCAGCATCAACATATGATACAATGAAGCTATTAAAAAAGGGAAGACAAGACAAGACAAGGAAAGCTATTTCCCTTCTCACTCACCAACCATTTTCAATACACAAAGACTCAGCTCAGAAATTCTCATTAGGGTTAAAAGGGACAGAATCAACAAGGTTTTGATACATCCATTCTTTTCCTATGGAACGGTATCCACAGAAATATCAAGCAGTGTACCCAGTATCTGACAAACCCAAAGTTTGTCAACAGATCTGGTCTCCGGTCCTTACTCTGTTAGTCTACACTAATACTCAAGCAGTTGTTTTAAAAATTTGAAGAGGTTTTGAATTTCACTATCATATGTTTTTCCCTCTGAGCATTCATGAAGGTCAAAGGTATAATGATAAATATGTCTGAGAAAACATCAAACATTAACAACGTATGAGTAAAGCATCATAGCTCAAGTATTTAGACATTACTTAAATTTTAATAAATGTTTTCTTCAAAACTCTTTGTTTAGCTCTGATGGATCTTAAACAGCTTTGTCCCCATAGAGATTTACCAGTGGAATGAGTAAAATGTAAATTTATATTTTAATTCTTCCCTGTGGTTCCAGGTAAAATTTTTCTAGAAAGTAAAAACAATTACATTAAGTCTTACAGAGGCAAAACAATTCCCGTGTCCTTTGCCCAGTCTTAATTTTGGCTCACTGACTTGCCCAAAGCCAGTATGTCTGTAAAAGAGCATATATATTAAAAATAGCCGTGGTGGAAGCTTCAAGATCTGGTGTTCTCAGTGTAGTGGCCTATCCCACTCAAAAATAGGTCTTCCATCCTAACTTCTAATTGTCTGGGACTTTCATTTGTTCCAATTCCACTTTTGTGGGCTTGCATGTAAAAAATAATGCAAGCAGCTTCTTCAGAAGTTGAGAAAAATCTCCTATCCTTACAAATGCTCTCTCAAGCAACAGGGATGGTACCACAGGCTTCGAGACAGATGGCAGCCAATCCAAATTCAGTATGGTAAGCAGGCACCACTCAATAAAACTTTAATTGCTGCATATGGTATCTGCTAACTTGTTTAGAAAATGGATATGCAGCATTAGCTCAAAGCATTTAAATGGCCTCATAGCACTGGACAGCATGTCGGGCTGCCACCTGGAAGACCCAAATTTCAGAGCAGATGTAACAGTAGAAGAATAAAGCTGGTGGTTGATAGTCCTGGAATGGAGATGACATAGTCAGCACCCAGCTGTTCCCCCCACCCGCGCTGACTCCTATTGCTTTGGTGTCACTTCCCCCAAGTCCTGAAATCACTCATGTATTGCATTCTCCTCCCAAGGAGAGACAGACAGAGAAACAAAAACAAAAACAAAAACATGCGCTAAGCTATACCATAAGGCTGGAATGGGAAGGGGTTCGTGTCCCTACTATACCCTGGGAAACGTGGAAGATGCTTTAGAATACAGTTCAGGGAGAAAAAAAAAAAAAAAGGATAAAGTTCTGGATGGAGAATGCCTGACATATGTGCAAATTTGTGCCAAAAGATGGGAGCCAAGACAGAAGAGAAGGTTCCTTCTGAGAGTGCTGAAGAGATCTTTGCAATTTATCATTTGCATTTGCCTTGCCTGGCAAACAATAAATAACACTTCACACACGCTGGGGAGGTCAGCTTATCGGTCCCCTGACTTCAGAGACTGATAAGGAGTGAAACTTTTCATTTCTCAAAATAGGGTCTCCTTAATCCCCTCCCAAGTTAGGTAGTGGAAGGAGTATAAGAGAAATAGAATCTCAAGATCTCAGTCTATTTAAAGACAGAGGATATTAAAGGAAGGAACAAAACTAATTGTTTTTCAGAAAGATCACAGAGGAATATTCACTTTTGAACATTAGTGCTTTGCGCTACCCCACCCCAATCTAAATTAAGAAAACCCACAAATGCACTTCCATTGATTTCTGACCTGTAAATTATTCTCCATCAAAGAGGTTTTGGTGCAGACTAGGGGTTTGGAGTAGCCTGGGTACTTCTCAGCTGCAATCTGCATAATGTTTAGTATTCAGTGAGTTAAAGCAGGCAATGAAAGGGAACTGTCAACGCAATCTAGAAGATATAAAGAAATGAAGGGGGGGGAGCGTATGCTAATAATCCACTCAGTAATTAAGTGAAGATCGCTGCCAAGCGCCACTGCCACTTTCAAAGGGTAATTTGTACAGGAAATCATAGAGTCATTGTCAAATCATTTCAGGATAAAAGGAAAGTCATCAACTGAGATAAGATAAATGCTGGGTGTCTGGCAGCATGTGCCCTAGGAAATGCCTTTGCTTTTTAAATTTTTTTTTTCCTAAAAAAAAAAAAAAAAAAACCTTGCAGAAGTGGGGCTAGAAAAACTTGACAGGTTGAAATGTACATTTACTATTAATAATAGGGGCAATCTATGCATGGATGCGTTTTAAATAGGTTACTTGAACAAAAAATAGTAAAATAAATCAGTTAAGGGGACTTAACTTGTAACTAGTATACTGTGTATGAGTTTTCTGTTCCTCTCCCCTCTTTTACTGTGGAGAAGTTTTCGATCATTTTTCCTTTGCTTCCCGATGTAGGCTAAATTATAGTATTTCAAAAGTAATATTAAGCATCCTGTTCTCTCAGGAAGACAAAGCTTCCATCTCTGGAAAATTAAAAACAAAAAGGGAAATTGAAGGATGAAAAAAAAAAAAACCTATTACTTCCTTTCTATGCTGTTTTGATCTTGTTTTATCTCACAAGAAATAATTGCAGAATTAACTCATGAAGTTTGTTAGGTGGCTACAGTCTTCTTTCTATAAAAGTGGAAAGTACAGGTTGTTTTTAAAAATGTGATTCTTATGGAAAAATCTCAACAAAATGAGACATGGATTCTGTTTGTCATTCAAATTTACATGCTCCCTCATCGACTAATTCTGACTTAACCTGTATTAGACAAACGTCTTCAAAAAGAATAAATTGATGCATGCATTTGTGGGTAGTTATTTCTACACAGCTGAATTGATTCCTTGGGTGAAATGTTTCACCCAAATATTTCCTTAAAACTGATGTCTTCTGTCATACTGAAAGAAAAGTTTGTTTGCTCCAGGGAGCAAAATGTCGCAATGTTTGAGACTCACTCTTAATGGACTTCCCATTACGCCTCTGCTCCATCCAAAAAAGCCTGGATGGGAAATTTAAAATAACAGAGCTTCTTGAAATACCAGAACAAAAGAAATTTGTAAAGTTTGTTCTTTACAGTAAGAACTATGTAACTCTCTCTTTTTTTTTTGATTGTTCGATAAACCTTTTTCAGATGAAACCATACATTTTATACTATATGATTAATAAAGTTATCCATTTAACAAACACGTAAACAGTAATTTCTTTTGTGCCAGGCATTATGGTAAGACACTGACCCCAGTGACAAAAAGGTTCTTTCTAAGGAGAGAAGCAAACAAATAACTAGCAAATTTGTGTGTTTTCATTCTCTAGACGTTGTCTTTATGAATATCACTTTGAAACACAGGATTTGTTATTTCGTTCTTAACTTAGAGGGCCATTTGGCTAATTTTGTGTAAACTTCTAATGATTCCTTCAGAGCAGTTACGAACCTATAAATATGTCCTTCCTCCCTCTGTCCTTTGCCTTTCTCCCTCTTCCTTGCTTCCCTTCCTTTGTCTTGCTCTTCTTGCCATTTACCTACCATCCACCAACTACTGTTATCCATCTATCTGCCTAATTTTACAGCAACTGCTATGTGACAGATGATGTGATATATGTCAGAGCATTTTGTGCCTTTGAAGTTACAAAGTATTGAATAAGTGGTGGAAAAGAGAATATAAAATTAAGGAAAACAACAGTCATAAAACATTAGCATTTTGTGGTGTGGGTTAGATAATGATACCCTGGGCAGAGTTTATAAGAGTCACTTTGGGGATGAAATTGAAGTTATTGATTTAACAAAACTGGTCATTTGATTCTCCTATAAGTATTGTCTCTTTCCTTAAATTTCTGTAACTCCAGGAAGCAATTGAGAAGGGAGATTATAATGCAGACTTACTAAGCGGGCTAAGCTGACCATCAGAGTTAAATGTCCATCTATCTCTATATCTATGTCTGTCTATATCTATCTATATCTTACCTCTTATGCTCAGATATATAGAGTTATATTTCAACCATTAAAGCATGGTACTCTGGGACCTATTAGTCTAAGGGCACACAATTCTACACAAGGTATTAAGGTTAATTAGGTGATGGGAGCCTGTGTGGCTCAGTTGGTTAAGTGACCAACTCTTGATTTCAGCTCAGGTCATGATCTCGCACTTCATGAGACTGAGCCTCACTTCAGGCTCCATGTGCTGACAGTGAGGAGCCTGCTTTGGATTCTCTTTCATCTTCCCTCTCTGCCCCTCCCTCACTCATACTGTTGCTGCTGCTGCTCTCTCTCAAAATAAATAAATAAACTTGCTAAAAAAATAAAGTTTATTAAGAGAATACAAGAACCGATGTTCTTAACAATGACCTTGAGCTGTCACAAACCTCTTAAAATAAATAAGGTGTCCATTGATTATTTTGTGTAAGATTAAGTTTATTGGATAGCCCAAACTGAAATGTTACTGCTTCTTTAGCAGAAAAAAATGGAAAAACCAAACAGGCCTCCAAGTGCATAGACTATCCAAGCATACCTCATTTTAGTGCACTTCACCATACTGTACTTCACACGTGATGCAGTTTTTACAAATTCAAGGTTGGTGACAACACTGCGTAGAGCAAGTCTATAGGCACCAGTTTTTCCCAACAGCATTGCTCACTTCCTGTCTCTGTGTCACATTTTGGTAATTCTCATGATATTTCAGGTGCTCTTATTATCATTATGTGTGTTAAGGTCATCTGTGATCGCTGCTCTTTGATGGTGCTATTGCAATTGTTTTCGGGCCCCATGAACTGTGCCCATATAAGATGGTGAACTTAATTAATGCTGTGTGTGTCCTAACTGCTCTACCGACCAGCTGTTTTCCTGTCTCACTTCTTCTCCTCCCTCTCCTTGGGCCTCCCTATTCCCTAAGGTACAACAATATTGAAATTAGGCCATGTAGTAACCATACAATGTCCTCATACAATGTTCAGATCAAAGAAAGATTCTCACATCTCTCACTTTAAATTGAAAGCTGGAAAAGAGTAAGCTTAGTGATGGAGACATGTGGAAAGTTGAGACAGGCTTAGCGCTGGGCCTCTTACACTGGTTAACCAACTTGTGGATGCAGAGGAAAAGTTCCTGAAGGAAATTGAAAGTGCTACTCAGTGAATGCATGAATGATAAAAAAATGAAACGAACTATTTGCCGATATGGAGAAAGTTTGAGTGGGCTGGATAGAAGATCAAACCAGCCACAACATTCCCTTAAGCCAATGCCTAATCCAGAGGAAGGACCTAACTCTTTTCAATTTTGTGAAGGCTGAGAGGTGCGGAAACTGAAGAAGAAAATTTGAAGGCTGCAGAGGTTAGTTCATGAGGTTTCAGGAAAGAAGCCATCTGCATAGCACAAAAGTACAAGGGAAAGCAGCAAGTGCTATTGTAGACGCTGCAGCAAGTTCTCCAGAAGACGTAGCCAAGATCATGAATGAAGAGGACTACCCTAAACAGCAGATTTTCCATATATTGGAAGAAGATGTCATCTAGGACTTTCATAGCTGAAGGAAAGTCATACCTGGCTTCCAAGTGTCAAAGAACAGGCCAACTCTTTTGTTAGGGTTTAGTAATTTGAAGCTGGTAATTTAAACTTGAAGCCAATGCTCATTGGCCCGTCAAAAAATCTGAGAGTCCTTAAGAATTATGCTAAATCTACTCTGCATAAACTCTATGAATGGAGCAACAAGGCCTGGATGATAGAACATCTGCTTACGACACGGTTTGCTGGATATTTTAAGCCCGTTGTTCAGACCTACAGCTCAGAAAAAAAGACTCCTTTCAAAATACGGCTGCTTGCTGACAATGTACCTGGTCACATAAGAGCACTGATGGAGATGCATAATGAGATTAATGTGGTTTTCATGCCTGCTAACATAGCATCCATTCTGCAGTCCATGGATATGGATCAAGGAGCAATTTTGATTTTCAAGTATTATTATTTAAGAAATACATTTCATACAGCTATCACTGCCTTACTGTACACAGTGATTCCTCAGATAGATCTGGACAAAGTAAATAAAAAGCTTCAGGGAAGGATTCATCATTCTAGATGCCAGTAGGGCTTTCATGATTCATAGACAGAGGTCAATATATCAATATGGACAAGAATTTGGAAGAAGTTGATTCCAACCCTCATAGATGACTTTGAGAGCTTCAAGACTTCAGTGGAGGAAGTAACTGCAGACATACTGGAAACAGCAAGAGAGAACTAGAATCAGAAGTGGAGCCTCGTGATGTGAATGAATTGCCTCCATCTCATAATGCAACTTTAATGGACGAGGAATTGCTTCTCATGGATGAGCAAAGAAAGTGATTTCCTGAGTTACAATCTACTCCTCGTAAAGATGCCGTGAAGTTTGTTGACACGATAACAAACGATTTAGAATATTATATAAACTTAGTTGATAAAGCAGTGGCAGGGTTTGAGAGAATTGACTCCCATTTGAAAAAGGTTCTACTGTGGATAAGATTCTATCAAACAGCATTACAGGCTGTTTGGCTCATGAAAGGAAGAGTCAATCTACGTGGCAAACTTCATTGTTGTCTTATTTTAGGAAATTGCTCCAGCCACTCCAACCTTCTGCAACTACCACCCTGATTAGTTAGCAGCCATCAATCTCGAAGCAAGACCCTCCACCAGCAAAAAGATTACGACCTGTTGAAAGTGCAGATGATGGTGAGCATTTTTTAGCAATAAAGTATTTTAATTAAAGTATGTACATTTTTTAGACAGACTGGTATTGCACCCTTAATAGACTGTAGTATAAACATAACATTTATGTGTACTGGGAAATCAGAAAAGTCATTTGACTCACTTCATTGTGATATTTGCTTTATTGTGGTGGTCTGAAGCTAAACCTGCAGTGTCTCTGAGGTAATATCTCCCTGTAGAACTGGTCGATTATTTCCAATCTCATGACTCAAGTTGACTACTATGTATTTAGATTTTACTAGAGTTTGTGGTAATGCTACATTTAAATAACTGAAGGATATTTCTGAATTTTCACAAAATATTTTGGACCCTTTAATATATGTTGTAGTTCTCTATGAGACAATTAGGAGTATATTTCTAGGACTATTTCCCAAATATATTTGATCATAACATCCCCTTTTAAAGGAGCACTTTGGGAGACTTGTGCTCATTAATACATCTATTCCAATGAAAAAGGAATTTATCAAAGTCCTATTTTATTGAGGCTTAGGACAGTTGAAACTTCTTTTTTTACATCCACATATTTGACAAGCAAACCAACTAAAAATAGGTCATTTTTTCCCCAAAACTCTTGACTTGAAAGAGTTTAATATTAAAAGCTACCTTTCAATGAGGGTTATATCCCCTGACTGAGCTAAGAATTTCACATCTACCATCTATTTAATCCTTCCTACATCCCACGTTGTAGGTGCTAATGGAAGATCTAAGCCTGAATTAGTTTAGTGCCAAGTCAATACTCTCTTCTGTGGCTTCATTCATTTGAAGAAGCACCAAAAAATGTTTGAGAGGAGAACCTGAAAGCAAACCATTTGTTTGTTTGTTTGTTTGTTTGTTTATTTATGAGAGACAGAGAGACAGAGTGCAAGCAGAGGAGGGACAGAGAGAGAGAGACCGAGAGTCTGAAGCAGCTCCAGGCTCTGAGCCATCTGCACAGAGCCCAGTGCGGCACTCAAACCCACCAACCGTGAGATCATGGCCTGAGCCAAAGTTGGACACTTAACCGACAGAGCCACCTAGGTGCCTCACAAGTCATTTATTTATCAATGCATTTATAAATGATTTTGAACCTAATCTGTGTAAAAGGTTTTGAGACTCCATTGAATAGACCTAATGCTAGAGTAATAACTTTTAAATCTTTGTGTTTTTGAGAAATAATGAGAACAGGCTGAGGCCAAGTATGTGTTTAAGAAACAAAGGCACTCTGGTTTTATCAACCCACACAATGTGCAGTCTGAGAGAATAATGCGTTTTGCAACATGAAACATCTTGCAAAAGTTGTTAATAAAAAAATCATTAAGAAATGTAGACAGATATGTATAAAGGGACTAACATTTACCACACAAAGCAAATATTTTTTATTTTAGTTTACTCTGGTCTATGATGGGTAACTAATGACATTAAGGAAATCAATTGTATTTTGTATGCTTGAAATATTTTCTCATCTTGATCAAATAAACAAATGGTTTCTTAGGAGGTGTGGAGAAACTTTCTAAAGATGTCTTCCATTAATTTGTCCCCTCCCTAAATGTGCAGGCCACTCTACTTATTTGGGTAGACTCTATTTCTCCTCCTCTTGAATCAGGGATGGTCTTCACACTTGCTTTGCTCAACAGAATGTAGCAAGGTGATACTGTGGCAGGTCTGGGTCTAAGCTTTAAGAGGACAGATAACTTCTTTCTGGGTAATTCAGGCACCATGATAGAAAGTTGAGCAAGTCTATTGAAGGAGGAAAGATCACATGGAGAGAAAGAGAGAGGGGTGGGCAAGAACATAAGCAATGAAATGCCAGACTTGTGAGTGAAGCCTGCTTGGATGTTTCAACTCAGCCCACTGGCAGGTAAAAGACAACTGAATGAGTGACCTCAGTTAATGGCGGATAGAGCAGAAGAACCAGCCGCGTCCTGCCCAAATTCTGAATCCACAGAATCATAAGAAATAATATACTCTTGTTGTTTAAAGCCTCTAGGTTTTGGTGTGAATTACAATGTCATAGATAACCGAGGGGGTAAAAAGGCCGAGTTAAAAGAATTAAAGGACATAGAATAATTTAAAATTTTAACTACATTCTGCAAATATATGTATTTAAGGTCTTCAAAGAGATTAAAATACAATTAATAAAAATTCAGGTTACCAAAGGTGTTACCTGCCTTCTCAAGTTTTTTTTTTTTTTTAATTCCCTGCTCTTGTCAAAAAATGGGAAGTTTAGATAAAAGAAATTTATGAGAAAAGACTTTGGACTTTGATAGAAAGTAAGAGCAAATTCTGAAAAAACATTAGTAATACTTTCTGAAATGTTAATGTTTTTTGCAGCATTAAAACAAAAAATAAACTATTAAAGTGGACTTACCCAGCTGACTTTGACATCCAGGGGCAAAATAATATAGTTTCAAATTCAGTTTACAAAGAATTATCCTTAGTATAAATAGCTTTAGTTCATATTCATTAAGAGAATTTCGATTAGAAAAAAAATCTTTGTATTATTTTATGCCTAAAAGATTTTCAAAAAGTCTTACAGGAAAATTCCATTTGAATTTATTATGACCAATTGGCTTATTCAATTAAGTGGGTAAGCAGTTGGCTCTTTGAAGCATGGGTGTTTGGAAAATGACAAGCATATTTGAGAAGAGTGATTTCTAGAAACCAAAAAAATCCTAAGTAACTGTGCTATTTAGAACCAGTTGCCATAGTGTTGCTGGGCAATCACCAGTTTTCCCAGCAGAGAATTTTATTTAGTTTGGATGGTTTGTTATAGCTGGAAGGTCAACTTGCAATGTGACTTGCATTTTTTCACAGGCAGGTCATGACCCAAATCGCTGAAGGAGAAAACAACAACAACAACACAACCCTCTATTCTCCTAAACTGCCCGAGTCTCACAGACTTCTTAATACATGGAAATAGCTCGGAAAGCCTGACTGTATGCGTGGTCCAATCACAGCCCTTCTCATTTTCTCCTTTGGAAATGAAGTTGGTATTCACAACCCTACTGGAAATTCTTGAACACTAGCTGCTCCCAAGCATATTAGGAAATATGAGTTAGTCCGGCACTTTCCTTTGTTTAAGTAATAATTGGGGAAAATTATTTTGCTTAACGCTAATTAATATTAAATAGGAGTGGGTTTAAAATAGCACCTTTTTTCCCCTCAAGGTATCACAGAAGAGATTTACAAAGTAATGAGTTAAAATACTGGGAGCAGCGTGACTGCTGGCACATGGATCAGCCATTATGTGCCCAACAATAGCTCACACACGTATAAGTAATTAATGTCCTTCAGATGTACTTTATCATACTTACTTTTCACAGTGTTAAATTATTACCCTAATTTTTATTCCAAAGACTTTTCTATTTATCTGGTATTGAATTATTTTATTGAGCATATTACCATTTATTTTAAAAAATCACTATCTTTTCTATGCTTCTTGAAGGAGATTTCTAGTTCATTGCTCTGCATAGAATCTCGTGAGCCGCTTCTTGGGTATTATAAAAAATTTAAAATAAGAATGCTATAAAAATTAAAAACCCACCCAGAATGAAACCTATTAATTGTGTTGTTTCTCTATGTGTGGTTATGAAGGTAAATAGATCTCTCTTTTCAAGTTTGTTTAGTGCAAATGTATATTTTTGTATGTGTGGATGTGAAATATATTTGAAATATATAATAAAATAAATCTATTTTATTATATTAACTATTAGATACACAGTCTTTTAAAGATATGTACATTGAATAATTTGTTCTGTTCAAGTATTTTTCATGAATGAAATATCAGACGAGTTTTGGAGGTAAGCCACCGATGTTAACGATTCATCTTTCAAAATGAATGCAATAGTTTTATGCAATCAGTGAACGGCCAAGATTTCACAAAGGGTGTCACTGAAAGCACAAAGTTGAAAACAAACCCCAATACACAGAACAATAAATGCTGTGGCAATGAATAATTATTGGTCTTACAAATCCTAATCATTTTATGGTTTATCTTAATAGCAGTTAAATATGTTCTTTGAATTCCTTTATCTGTAACAATATTTAGGGTTTTTTCTCAGGCTTCTGTTGGTGATATTTTCCAAATCAAGTGAAGGAAAAGAAAACTCAGTCATTATAAAACATAAAGCAATCTGTAAAATTATAAAGCTTTTTCCTTCCTCTCCCCCACTCTCCTTCCAACATCAAATGTAGACCATATGCCAAAGCTACTCCTTAACTATAACTGACTGTTGTTACTGTAGTAATCAGTCTCTGTCAGAGCAATTACTTAAAATCATCCGTCCTGGTTGTTTTTCACAATCCACAGCACACTGAGCAGAACAATGCAGCTGACAATCCCAATGGCACAGATGGAATTATCATACCTCACACCCCGCCTGACTGACAGTTACCTGCAGGAAGGGGGAAGGACCCTATCATCTGGAGGGGCAGCTTTCTTGTTGCCAAAGAGGGAGAGAGAAAGCCCTTGCTGCACCTTTGTCATCGAGGGAATCAGCAGACTTCCTCCTGGCATGTGCAAAACAAACAATGACATTATTCTTCTGGATAGGCAGTGGGGCGGGCATTGTCCGTGTGGAGGCACTGGTTTTAAGATATTAAACAGGTTAATCAATAGGTGTTCCAGACTTGCAAGGCCCTAATTAGCAGACCATATGGATTGAAGTTCATTAGCCTCTCCTGCCTTTTGCCAGATCAATATTTCCGGGAACTGTCCCAAAGTCCATTGTTTAGAAAAATGTTTGTTTCTTACGTTTCCTAACCAATAGCTGTTGGGGTGTTTGCGGGGTGTGTGTGTGTGTGTGTGTGTGTGTGTGTGTGTGCGCGCGCGCGCACGTGTGTGACAAAGACAGTTGCAGGGCAAGGGCTTGAGAAGTTGATAGAGTCTGACTCAAATGTATCAAACGGCACAACCACACAGCTATATTTGGAGGAACAAGTGTTTGAACAAACGTCCTTTTAACTAAGCAAATACTGTCCTTTCTCATCCTGCCCTTTATTCAGAAACAAACAAACAGACCAAAAGATTAAAAAACAAAAAAAGTCTTCGGGCGGGGGCGGAGGGTGGGGCAGCAGAATCCTACTAGGGTAGAAAAGTGAATCAAATAAAAACAGCATTTTCCCTGAACTGCTGGTCCCAAAAAGACCTGCCTCTCTGCAAGTGGTGCCAGCTTCAATCAGTCGGCTTGGAACCTGCCGTCAAGCCGCTAGGGCCAGAGCGTCTGCTTTAATGAAAGCCCCTGCAAGCGTGAGGTGTCTCTATAATACTAAAAGCTAGAAATGTATTCATATTCCTTCTCGGTGAGTTCAGCTCAAAATAATTAGAGGAAGGAAGAGTTCCCATCTTTTAGTCTTTATCTATGCCAAATGAGGCACAGGGGCGCAAGGGCGTAACGGGGATACCTTTCCAGCAGACAGACATGAAGAATGTACCTGCACCTGTGTTCGTGTATATTCTTTTCATAAGATCTCTGGACTGGTAAGATTCAAAACACTACCACGGAAGGAATTCATTTGCTTCAGTCAGGGAAAATAGGAGAGCTGAATTCTCATGGCATGCTGATAATGAAACCTGCATTAATCATAAACATTGATGGGCCACCAACGGGCTTTGTTGGATCATTTTTAACCCATCGTGTGACACGGCGACTACCCTTCTGCTAGACTTCGTGAAAGTATTTCCTTATTTGGAGGTGGAATATTAAACTTACAGGATACTCCTGGGTCATCAGAATTTATTGCATTGCTATTTAGAAAATTGCCCGAGATAGAGGTTGCGAAAGAGGCACCACCAAATACAGTCCTTCTGGCAGTATTTGTGTCTGGGACGTCAGGGGATTCTAATGTGAAGCAAATACCGCTATTTTGATTTTGCGTTCACTTACATTTGGGCAGTGTGGTCTGGGAAGCTCTTCAGAACTAAGATCTGGGAAGCGTGGGGAGACCCTGCTCTGCAAAGGCTGGGGACTCTTCTCTATTTGCATGTTTGGGAAAGGGATACACAACATAAAACTCTCCACATTGACTGAGAGTCAGTGGCCTGTTGGGAACGGAAGGAAAAGGGAGGATGTAGTTTCTACCTGAGCCAGACAAGATGGTGGCCACGAGCCACACGTGGCTGGTGAGCCCTTGAATCGTGGAGGTCCCGAACTGAGAAAAACTGTAATTGTAAGGTACACACCAGCTTTTGAAATATTAAATAGCAAAAAGAATACAAAATATCTCATTAATAATTTTTCATATTGATGACGTTGACATGATAGCATTTTTGATACATTGGGTTAAATACACTGCATTATTAAAATTATTGTAACCTATTTCTTTTTACCTTTTTGTTTTTAGTGTGGCTACTAGATAATTTCAAATTATATGTGTGGCTCACGTTATATTTCTTTTGGACAGCCTGGGCTTACATAATCCATACCCTATGCCAGTCACTTCGTGTATGTTCTGTCTTTAAATCTTTATAGCAACTTGATAAGGGAGTTATGACTATTCCTTACTTATTGACAGGAGCGGAGTGTCAGGGCCATCAGGGAACTTGCTAAAAACATGAGGTAACCAGTAGAAAAATTGTACAAAGAGCAGATTGGTTTCATTCCAAAGGCCCTCCTCTTTCCAGAAAGTCTTACTTCTTCCATGTCCTATTGCTAACCCCTATGAGTTGGAATGAGAATAAGGGTTTTGACTTTTAATGCATATGATGTCACCTTTGCCTAATCTAGTGTTTCCCGATGGTGACGCTATCCTCTTTAAGATGAGGAAATTTCTAGGTTAGTTGGGACTTCCTCAGGATCTGCACAGGATCTTCAGTATCCTTGGCCAGAATCTACTAAATGCTGGTAGCTTTTTCTGAGCTCCCATGACTGTGATAATCAAAAGAACTCCTTCTCCATTTTCAAATAACCCCTAGGGGGATGATACTAGCCTGAGTTTGGAGATATTAATCTAGACTAGGAGGTCTGTAAATTATAGCCGCAAAGTCACATCCTGTTTTTGTAAATAAAGCTTTCTCATAACATAGCCATGCCCATTTGTTTACAAAGAGTTCAGGCTGCTTTTGCGCTGCAAAAACAGAGATGAGCAGTTAAGACAGAGACTGTATGGGGTGCAAAGCTGAAAATATTTACAATCTGGTTCCTTACCAAAAAAGACCCTAGGCCCATCTAGATCCGTCTCCATATATCATTCTGCCTATCAATGAACACTCTTGCTTCAGGGCTTGTTTCTTCTGGATTCAGATTCCTTGTATTTCCTACCTCTTGGGTGCACTAGTCCCGCTTCTGCCTTACACCCAGGCTTCTAAAATTGTGTTTGCTACCCCCAGCTCTTTCTGTGGTGATAATATGGTTAGAAAGTCCACATTATTTTCTGGGTACTGCTACTTACCAGGTGTGTGTCCATGAGCTAGTCTGCCCTTACTTTTTCTGAGGCTCCCTGTGCCTATCTGTCATTCTTCTTTCTTAAGAATTGGGTTGACTAGGAAAGGATCTAATGATATTAGAACATGCAAAATAATACCTGGCCCATAACAGGTCTCTCTTCTTTCCCAAAGCTGGGTCCAAGATCGCCTGATTCTCTTCTTGCGGTCTTGGATGAACATGCCTCCGTGGCTGTGCTCATCTGTCCCCCTAATGGGTTCTAATGTTACTTCAAGTGTTGCTTCCGCAGCCCTCAATGCCCTTATGTTGAGAGTATTTCTCTCACTATCATTTATTTTTCAATCAGGCTGGTCAATGACCACTAATACTAGTGATCTAATGAGAAGGGTCACTGAAATAGACTGCTCAAGCAAAGAGGAGGCCATTGAATTCAATTTGTAGTTGACCAGATGCTTAGAAATCAAAGAGGTGTCATGTTGTCTTATTGCTTAAAGCAAGCAAATAACCTTGCAAAGAAGTTCAGAATTAATTGGAGTTGAAATAATTATAGACGATGATAAGCCAACTACCAGAGAAATGCAATAGTCAAGCTGTGTGGTAACAAATGCATTGATTAACATATGTCAGGACAGCACTGAGTGTAGCTGAGAAACACAGAATTATGAAGGTGAAAAAAATTACCGGCTTCAACAACAGTTTTTAGTTATAGCTCCGTTCTCTATTTCTGAGATCAGAGAGACCCCTTCTTTAAAAAAAAAATCCATTCCAGTGAGAGAGAATTTTAGTCTGAAAGGCCAGCATGCCATATGTCTAGCAAAGCCATTGATTTATAATAAACAAATATATGATAACATTCGTAGAAATATCCTTTGATTTTGTGAACAGCCGATTAGTGGATCGTCCCCAGCTCCTGTGGTTTGAACAAGGTTCATAAAGGTCATCTCCCTGCAAACGAGGACCTCTGTCCTGCTCAAAGCAAAAAATGACCTATTAAAGCTGAAATGCCTTTGGCTGGAGAACTTCAGAGAAACCACTTCACCTAAAACAGGCCTGGTGAGTACAAAAGGACTGGCATGTGACCCATTTATAGCCCGCAACTGAAAAGGGATCCTGGAATAACGTGCATTTGTGTGGCTCTGGAATTTTCAAAGCACTTTTATGTCCCTTCACTCCTATGTGAAATGACCAGGTCGATTAACTTATTGAGAGAAAACAAGATTGCTCTTTGCAGATATAAACCTCCTCCCACCCTCCTGATTTTTTTTTCACAGAATTTAGGACATGACTCAGTTTCTTAACACATTGGGGGAAAATTTCTTCAAAGAATGGAGTGATGTGTGAAATTAAGAAACAGAAGGAGCATAAGGAAGACAATATGGTAACACACAGTTAAGTTTCCAAGACTTGAGAATATATCTCTTGCAAAATATCCCTGTATGCTAAAGTGCGTTCTGTTTATTCTAGCTCAGTGGCTCAGCTGGTCATGTAATATGTTTGCAAATGGCAGACTGAAAATGCAGAAGAAGGTTGGACTATCAGGAGGAAACTCTCGGCCTTGGTGTTAGTTTGTAGAGTCTAGGGGGGCATCAGAGAATGACTAAAATTGCTTGATGGGGAGAAAAAGAAACAAAAAAATGAAGAGAATGAAGTAATCCCTCCAACTTAATCAATGGTTAGCATCCACATCCACTCACGGACTCTTCCATATTAGAACCTAAATATTTCCTCAGAGAATTTCAGTTTAATTGGGACCCTTATTATCATAGCCAATACGGGCTCACCCTAGAAGAGAAGTGTCACAGTAATTGAACATTCATTTGGCTTTAGACTCTGCTCGTCAAAGGAAAGATGGTGTTCAACACACAATGCATTCAGGGAAGAAAGAGAATGCCTCTTGGCCTGAGCAGTTTCTAAAGAACCAAGCAAGCTGCATAATTTTATAGCAAGTGAGTTTTTGCTAGGGAAGTGATTACCAACATTTTCTATTTTGCAAAAAGCCTTATAAGCTTTTGATGGGATGTGCCCTCTTCACTCTCCTGCTGTTTTTGCCTTCATTTATAGATTAGGAAATAGGTTCAGTGGCTTGGAGACACTTTCTAGGGTCACACGGTAATTCTAACAGCAAAGTTTGATAATATCCCACAATCACAATAAGAGAAGTATTTAAAAATAGCCTTTCAATTCACTTACAGAGTGAATTATACCTACAGGCTTCTTTTTGGCCTGAAAAATAGACATGTCTCCCCTACCTCCTTTACTCTGATCTCTTTATACTTTAAGATAATAGACTTTCCAGGGGAAAAAATATTTCACAGTACTCACAAAAAGAAAAGTCCACTACAAAGCCCCATAAAGACAAGCAGACCATATTGTATATATTTTAATTAAAATTCTTATTTCTGTAATTATCCTAATTTCTTTTTTCTGTTTAGGTCCATTGGCCAGCGTTTATTTTCAGAGTTGTTATAAAAGGTCACATCCACCTACCAGGCCCTCTGTATTAGAAAAAGACACTTGATCACTAATTGTTTCCTTCAGATCTGCAAAGATAGATGCTCCACGGTCTCTTCTGGAACTCTCTCTCCATTGGTTGTGTTTTAATATCATGGGCCACTTTTTAAGTTTCCCAAGGACATCTGGAAAGTCATAATCAACCTCCAAGAGTTTAGCATGATGGGTCATCTGTTAACCAAGGAGTCAACTCTGCTTAACAAAAAACTTTCATTTTTACAAGCCTAGAAAGCACTCCTACAACTCCAGACCCACTGTATTTGTGCCGATAACCACAGGACCACAAGTAAGAAACTGTTAGATACCGAATTCTCAAATTACATATATCAAGACCCTTAAGTTCGTATTCTTTTTTAGTAGAATAAGGGCTACAGATTTAGATGAAAGGTTTAGCAAGTTTTTAGAGCTCTAGTCTCAACAGAGAAATTAAAATTTAAGACCAAACTCGACTAACTAGACCAGGCAAGGTGATTTCGATGTTACAGTTCACAGAGAGGAGAATTACTAGAGAGAAAGAGTATGAATTGCTAGCTCTCTATTAGTATGAACTTTCCTGGAAGTTTGGAGGAAATATTTTAATAGCCTCATGGTTAAGTTTCTAATTTTATCTTTATCCCTAATATTTCTCAATATAAATCATCTTGCAAATTAGTGATGGACTAATCTCCTTCTCATTTGACTCTCAATTTTCCTCCTCGGAAACCTCAGTAGTTTCCAGGTGCTTCCAGGCAATCACATTTCTGAGGAGGTTACTACTTAAGACCCTCCACTATCTGGTTCCTTTCTAGAAGAACTGTTTTTGTGATAGCCTGACTGTTCCCAGGATTGTTCCCAGAATCTATCAACAGTTTCTCAACATATCTTTTGTGGAAAATGCTCTTCCAGTCTTCTGCCAAGTCTTCTCTCTTCAAAGTACTGCATAGGTCTCACCTTGTCTGGGAGATCACTCACAGAACGCTACACTTTAATAATTGCTTGCTCCGTGGCAGTCCTGTAATTTCTTTTACCTGTAACATTCATTTAGCCCCGAATGCATGCCACACCGTATTATTATATACGTTAATCGTTGTACTTTCAGGTTCTCTGTATGTCACACGCCTTGTGTCCCTAGAATCCCATACTCCGTAATGTTTGGTGGCATTGATGATGATGGCTAACACTGAACACCACGTGCCGAATACACACAGCGCTCCAAGCACCTTACAATTATTAAGTCACTTAATTCTCACAGTAACCTAAGAGGGAGGTGCCATTATTTTATCTGTTTAAAAGGTGACAAAACTGAGGCAAAGAGCAGGTAAGTGACTTGCCTTGTGCCACCCAGCTGGTAAATGGTGGATTTGAGATTTAAACCCAGGCGGTTTAATTTGACTCCCATCCACGGAGGTAATAGGACATGCTGGTGATTATTGGGGACAAAAAGGCATGAAATTTCATAATTATAAGCTAATATTTTTTGCAGCATGAGAAGATGAGTCATTGTAAAATAGGTCATATTTAAGTCAAAAAGGTAGTTTTTCACAGAATAAAATTCTAGGGATGAGGATCATTTTGGTTTCTTAAAGGAGTAAAAATGCATCTATTTGTGTAAAATTGTGTTAGGACTTGAATAAATATTCAAATGATTCAGATATCTAAGCATCGCTGTTTAACTTAGGCTCCTGCTTCTCTAAAGAAGGGCACCCATGTTCTGTCCTCTGGGTTCAGGTCCTTGCTGTTTGAGGAGAAACACAAGAAAACTGGGAGTTTAAAAAAATCTTGAAACAATTGACATAATATTGAATATGCTTCATAAAGCTACAATAGTTTAATGATGAGAAACGGTAAGACTTTGTTCTGTATTTTTCCTAACTTCTCCGGAGACTCTAAGCAACCAACTTGTGTGTTAGACACATTATGTCAACTTGGGCCGTGCAGGGGTATGAGATCTCTTGCTTAAAATGAAAACTCTCACTCATGAGTATTTTATTGGGGTGCAAACTGGATGAATATTTGAAAATCTGTAAATTTGTTATCTATGGATTCCTTAATGCACAAACTATCACATGACATCTGTTGATGTTTACTATTTTTTATTCATATGGATTTTATAATCAATATTTTCATTAAAATTTAATTGTGTAAATTAGTAGCTACCACTGTTTGTTTGAGAAGTCTTAAAACATTTATATCTTATGACCATGAATTCCACTTATAGGAATCTATCATTAGGAAATAATAAGAAATGCAAAAGAAAAAACTGGAAGCAAGATTGTTTATTGCAGCATTATTGTGCAGTGAAAAAAATCAAATCTCCTTAAATATCCTGAATTGGAGAAAATAAATTACGGCACAGTTGCACAATAGAATATTTATGTAGTAATTAAAAATGACACGTGCTTTAATGACATGAAAATGCTTTTAATAATCAGTAACGTTAAGAGACATGCAGCACACAAAATTATATATACAGTGTGATTATAAATATTAAGAGAAGAATAGATAGGAAAGAAATCAGAAGATATGCTGCCAGATAAATAGCAAAAGAAGAAAAAAAGAGAAATCTGTAGAAAAAAGACAGTAATCTTGAAACAATGTTTATAAGGGCATCACTATGCAATGTCATTATGGTGACCCATTATTTTATGCTTTGTGCATTTCTATAGTTGATACATTTTTAAGTGTGGGTTCACTACTGTTATTATTAGAAAACACCCTTAGCTTTAAAAGAGTGAACTGCAATTTCAGTAGAGATGCGTAGGGATCTGAAGGAGATGATAAAATACGAGTTCTGACATTTTACATTTTGAAATGATTATTGATGGTCACACAATAGTATTCAGATATATGGCCAAGCAAAACCCTAACAGGCTTATCCATTGAATGGAAAATACTAGCTATATGTAGATAACCTCTGGATGTTTTGGGCTACTTGTTTAATATGTCCTTTAAAGAGATTTTTAGTATATGTTTATTAACAATTAGGAATTGTGTAAAAGTTCTTTTCTAAATATAGTTATTACTTTGAGCAACTGTTTTGTGAATAAACATCATTCTTTCTGAATATTAACTAAAAAACAGGGCCATACATATTTAACCACTTATAAAAAGTACACTAGAGCCTCTGTATTATTTGCTTCCAGCCTAATTTAATTTACTCAGGTGATTTTTTTTCAGTAGAGATATACATATACATATATGTATGTATATGTATATTCAAAGATATATTCACATAGCTGTAGAATCCAATACATTTTTGGAAGGGGTCAACTATTCTGCTCATAACACAATTCATTCAAAAATACTACTTTCTGAACCAAGACTTTATTGTCATCTCTAAAAATCCAGCAAGAATAAAACAGACAAGGGATGGGCGGGATTATATCTTTTGGGCATCTGAGAGAAACACAGGCTGAGAAAAAAATATGCCTTACATGTGATAAGTCCACGTCTAAATAACTTTCATACTAGGGAAATCTATTTGTGATTCACGCTGTCATTTTTCCATTTCTAATATGTTACTAATGATATTCATTTCAAAGAGAAGTAGTGAAAAAAGATTTTTACATAAAACTTTGTAATTGCCCTCATGCATGTGTGGGCACATATAGAAATGAAAAATAAAAATTTGTGGGAAAGATGTTCTTTGCTGTATTGTTTATAAAATTTTAAATGGAGAATCATTCTACTTAAAACTTTTTAAATGTTTATTTATTTTTGAAAGAGAGAGGGAGAGAGAGAGAGAGAGAGAGGAAGACATAGAATCCAAACAGGCTCCAGGCTCTGAGCAGTCAGCACAGAGCCGGACAGAGTTCAAACTCTTGAGCTATGAGATCATGACCTGAGCTGAAGTCAGATGCTTAACCGACTGAGCCACCCAGGCGCTCCAAAGGAGAATTATTCTAAATACTCAGAGTTAAAAAAAGGAAAGTCCATAAAGACTTTAAATCATCCTTTAAAAATATTATGGAGTTTTATAAATGAGAAAGTAATTTTACTAAGTAGGGATGTAAAGACCCAAACCAGTATATAAAATTATGGTAGTGGTTAATTAATAAGTGAATTCTCCAATCTCTCAGTCCCTAATTATTCTTTAATAGAAAAGCAGAATTAACTCTCTTTAAAGGAAACAGTCTTAACTCTGCTAGGACTCCAAAGTTTATACATTTCAAACTACATTTCTAATACTTAAATGAGTATTAAAATCCTTTAGAAGAATTAGTTACAAATCAAAATTATAGTTCCAACTGAGGCTAACTAAAAATCCTTATATAGAGATCCATAACATTTATAAAGTATAGGGAGTTTTGTGATTGTCTAAATAACTCCGTTCACAGATGAGGAAACAATTCCAGTTACTTAAAAACTGAGCTGAAAAGAGAGGCACATTCTTCCTTATGAGAGTTCTTTCTCTGAGACAAACTAGTCTCTCTGGAGAAATCTGTGTCACATTTCTCAGACTGAGAGTATTCTTTTAAATTCACTATTCCTCCAATTATGAATTAAAAACAAGAACAAAACAAAACAAAATCGAACCCCAAACACCATGTAAAAGGAAAATACAAATGTAACATTTGATTGTTTTGATTTATGTTTAATTATCCTTTCTACCTTTTGTCTTAATTGGACAAATTTGTTCTATGCAATTAAAAGTAGTTACGTGCAAAGAAAATGGAGTCCTATTTTAAATCTTATTTGATCTGGCTCATAGTTCAGTGTGTTGCATGAAAATTAGAACAAGTATAATATTTAAAAAGCTAATGAGTTTTAGTAAAAATATCCTCACAGAATGAAGTGCTGGGAAATTTTATACATTGAATTGGGATTCTAAGCATTTTTTCCCTCTCCACACAAAGGAGAGTTTGGGAAAAGATTAAGTATTTTGAATTGAATACCCTTTGAGCTGTCATCTCAAAGATTTACTTAAAAAAATCTATGGTAGAATTCTACAGAGCTTTTCTTAGAAGGAACTAAAAGCACATTAGAAGTACTATGACAATAGCACTTTTCCAGGAACTCGGAGAAATCAGGTCATGCTTAATGAAATCAGGCAGCAACACTGAAGTCAACTGGAATGTTCTGGCTCTTTTTTCTTATTTAGTTTTTGTGGGAGTCAGAGTTTTTGAGATTTCTCTGAGTGTTTTTCTTATAAGCTTCTGATTTCTAATCCAAAATATATGTTGAGTTCACACAACAGAAAGGAAAGGAAACTAATATATACTCAGGACCTGTTTTATGGGCCCAATTTGTGTTGGGTGCATGTATCACCTCATTTAATAGAAATGGAGGAGGAGTCGCTCCAGCAGCTTACACCATACACAGTATAAATGTCGAACAGTAAATTCAATGTTGGCGGCGAGGCCAATAGCTCCTGGATTCTCCTCTGTATCTCTTGGTTATGGAATGATCCCACTTGAAAGACTAAATCTAATTCTCTGTGTATAAACTACATATTTGCCATGTGAATTTGAGATGGGGTTGGCGAGGGCAGAAATAAAACCAGGATTTAATGGGTAACCCATTTTCATTTATTCAATGGATATTTAGTGAGTATTTACTCTGTGCGGGGCACTGTTGTAGGTAGAAGGGATAGAGTAGTGAAAAAATAAAGTCATTGTTCTCTTGAGGATGGCAGTCTGCTCCGATGAGACCGATATGAAATGGATAAGTCCGCAAACAATAAATAGTCATAGTAATAAATAGTCACAAATGCTCAGCAAAGACTTGAACCAGAATGATCTATACAGAGTGGCTAGCCATCTACTGCAGACGGGATGGGTAGGGATGGTTTTCCTGTGGAGATGACAGCGTACAACATTTTATTTTATCTTTGCTATAACCCCAGAGGTAATGAGAGCCTTATTTTACAAAGCTATGTGAGGTTAAACATCTGTCAAAGGTCACATAGCTATTACTTTCTTCATCCCAAATTCATGTTGGACTTCAAGATTTTTTAGTACACTTTGATAGTGGAGATTTCTCTTTTTCTTTTCAAGATTCTGAGGTTTCAAAGAAACCATAGTTCATGGAGAGCAAGGTGGGACTCCCCCTATAATCACAGAAAAATGCCAGGACAGTATGGTGCGTGTTCTCTTTTAATCTAAGAAAATAATTAATGGGGGAAATGATGCTTATCACCACTCTCAAACTTTTCCACAGACATCTTCCCTGTGATAAACACTTAAAACAAAGATCCATTTTCTGGCTGGCTGATTTGTTTGTTTGTTTTGAAAAATCTTTGCCTCTCTGGAAAGCATGTTTGTCCTAGAATGTAGTATTTTTGCCAAAGCCCCGCACTGAGGACTGCTCCTCAGGATGGCCTCGTACAGAATGTGTGAATTTCCATCATCAGCTAAAATGTGAACTTGAACAATAGACAGTTGGCTCCCCTCCAGTCCTAAATGAAGCTGTGTGAGAGCTGTGTAGAATTCTCCCTGCATCCATGGTGGGAGGCGGGGCAGACAGCTTGCAGTTCCTCGGATGCTATTTAGAGACTCCCTTCTTAAGAGAAATTCGCCCCTTTCACCTGCACTAGAGAACTCTATTCCCAAAGTGACCTCTACCCACATCGTATTTGTGGGTCCCAGGCAGCCAGGTGGCAAACGGGACGTGTTCCCTGTGGGCCCAGATGTAGGCTCTACACGTGTTTCAGTTTCCACTGGGAATTCCTATCCACTTGGTTCTTTTCTAAAACGAGCTTAGCCTAATTTTGTAAAATGTCTAGACTACTCAGCGATTGTTCCTTTGGTTTCCTTTTTTTCTTTCTACTCCTACCAAATACCGTCACATCTCACAGTTCTGGATGTTTCCTCCTGCTCTCCTCCTTCGAAGCAAGCACCAGCTGGTGGCGGGATTACTTTTGATTCACAATGCTGTCATTTATTGTAGAGTTTCAGGCACTGTGCTTGGGGTGCGGGCTTATTTAAAGTGAATCAGACCAGATGTGTGGCCTATCTGACCATCTCTAACTTTGTCCTCATCTTCCACCCTGTACCTTCAACTGCAGCAGGACCTCTCCATCTCGATGTCCTAGAATTTTCTCACATTCCAGTTCCTCACCCATTCCCTTAGCTAATTCTTTCCAATGGCTCTCCAGTTCTGTATCAGTGATGCCACCATCCTTTCAGTCACCCGTCCCTGTTGGCAAATCTTTAAACTTGGCCATAGTCCTTTTGTGACATCTTTCCAAAGCACCTTGTTATCTATCATGGGACTCTTCAGAAAACTCTGGCTACCCATTAGATCAGCTCTCAAGGCCTCCCACATTCAAACTACCTAATCTCTAAAGCTTCCTGCCCAGTCACCCTGCACTGATGTCCCAAGCTGGCTGATTGACTTTATGCATATTCTCATTTTTGCTTTTTCTCTTCATGATCTGCCCTCCCCCCACCTCCAGTTGCTTGCTCTTTCACTTCTGTGCACATAGCTTAGTTTGTTCTTAGAAAGCCTGGCTCAAGTCTGGCTTGTCTGAAACATTCCTGCGTATGTCAGCCACCTGCATTTTTTCTCTTACCTGGACACTTGTAGCACTTGCCTTAATTGGGATTGCTATGTGTTACAGACTGGGTGTCTCTGTGCACCCCCAAATTCATACTTTGAAGACCCAGCTTTAATGTGATGGTATTTGGAGAAGGGATCTTTGCAAGACAATTGTGCTTAGGTTAAGTCATAAGAGTGAGTCCATAAAGGGATTAATATCCTTATAAGGAGACAGAGAGGGAGAAGAGGAGAGGGGGAGAAAGACAGAGAGAGAGAGAGAGAGAATTCTGTCCACATATGTGCATGGAGGAAAGGCCATGTGAGGACACAGAGAGAAGTGGTTGACTACAAGCACGGAAGTGAGCCGTGACCAGGAATTGAATTGGCCTACACCTTGGTCTTGAACTTCCAGCCTCCAGAACTGTGAGAAATAAATGTCAATTGTTTAAGCCACCCCATCTATGGCATGTTGTATAGCCACCAGAGCTGACTGAGCCACTATACTTAGAGTCATTTGACTATCGATTACACCACCTACCTCCTTGTTCACCTTTTCTAGCCACCCTGGTGTCCTGGCTGTTGATGGAACACATCGAGCAAGTTCCTTCCAGCAGGAGGGAGGGCTTTTGTGCTCACAGTTCCCTCTGCCTGGGACACTCCTCCTCAGGGTAGGCATATGGTTCGCTCCCACACTTCCTTTAGGTTTCTGCCCAACTTTCATCCCTCACCATTTTTGCTAAAATAGCAAATGCTATTAATATCTCTCCCCTTATATTGCTATCCTTTCCTTTACAGTATTTTCAGCATTTGACAGTAGATTATTAGTTATTTGTTCCTCTATTGGATATCTCCCTCACTGGAATGGGGACTCCACACGGGCAAGGATTCTGTCTACTTTGCATGTTATTCTCTTCCCTGTGCTTAATTAATGTCTGGCATATAGTGACTCTCAATAAGTATTTGTTGAATAAGTGAATGACTCTTCATGCCTGCCTAGTTTCTCCAGAGTCAGAAAACCTCTTAAGAACAGGGATGTCTTACTGCTCTTTCTATAGCCAGCACCAAACAGGGATCCTGTTACGTTGACTGCCACTGTCCACACAACTGAAGCCACTGCCACTAAGGTCGCCATGATGAAAGAGACGCATTCGGATCCCATGTTACGGCCTTATAATATGGTTTGTAGACCTGTACTTTGTTGAACACATTCTACTTCTCAAGTCTCTCCCCGTCCTTGGACCCTCCGACTGTGGTATTTTCTCCTTTTTAAATTATTTTTATTTATTACTTTTGAGAGACAGAGAGAGACAGTGCGAGCAGGGAAGGGTCAGAGAGAGGAGGAGACACAGAATCCGAAGCAGGCTCCAGGCTCTGAGCTAGCTGTCAGCACAGAGCCCGACGTGGGGCTTGAACCCATGAACCGTGAGATCATGACCTGAGCCGAAGCCGGACGCTTAACTTACTGAGCCACCCGGGCGCCCCTATCTTCCCCTTTCTATCTGTTCCTGGGCATCCGCCACCTCGTCCCCCTGGTGTCTTCCAGGATTCTCTGCTTATACTTCTGGCTCTCTTATCCTCTTGAGTGATCTAGAGTACAGGTGAATATTCATTGATTTCATATTTACAAACTTACCCTCTTGCTGAAATTTATTTAAAACCCCCAAACACACACTTGTGGTGCTTTCAAGGTTAGTCGCAGGCATGCACAGTAGAGCAGCAAAAAGTCTGAGTCACCCTCACGCCTGCCCATGTTTCAGCTGAGGCTGAACAAGGCAATGCTCTGTCTTCTTCTTTCAGTTTTCATACCATATGCAAGTGTCCTTTCCACAGTCCATTGAGTGCCGTGTTTCTTGTATTTTTGTGCTTTGTGTTGCCAATTTCTCTATTTATAATGGCCCCACGCATAGGGCTGAGTGCTGAAGTTTTGTCTAGTGTTGCTAGCACAAAAAGACTGTCATGTGCCTTATAGAGAAAATACATGTATTAGATAAGCTTCTTTCAAGCATGAGTTATAGTGTGCTGTTGGCCATTCATTGCTAATAAATCATTGATATATATTAAATAAGGTGTCTTTAACAGAAACGCATGAAATGAGGTTATGCATTGATTGGTTGACAAAAATGTTATGACAAGAGGCGTAAAGAAACCTAACCATGCATTTCCCCTAGGAGTAACATCTCAGCATTTGCTAATTTAGTGTCCATGGTTACTTTATAGAAAATGATGAGCACCTTCTTTATTTACTCCTTCCCTGACAACTCCCAAAGCCATATCTTCTGTCAGAGTAGTTTCTCAACTTCCTCCAGTTTCCACCTGCTTCCTCACTTCTGTCTTTTCTTTGCCTCATTCTGGCACCAGGTTGTAGCTCTGGGACAATGTGTCTGAGCATGTCACCTCTCCATTTTAACCTTCATGAGGCTCTGTTTTGTGTAGAACTGTCCAACCCTCATGGCATAGAACATAACTTCCAGGTGACTCATCTTAATCTTCCAGAATTCCCCCCAACACCTTTGCTCCAACCAGACTTCTCATCCTGCCTCAAATGCCGGGTTCTTCTGTGTCTCCACACCTTTGTACATGGCCTTTTCTATTTTTGAAGATCATTTAAGTTTTCTTACTGTGCAAAACTTTTAATCATCATCAAGAAGCCATTCAGGTA
Organism: Suricata suricatta; assembly: GCF_006229205.1. Taxonomy (NCBI): domain Eukaryota; kingdom Metazoa; phylum Chordata; class Mammalia; order Carnivora; family Herpestidae; genus Suricata; species Suricata suricatta. Next base: position 36,774,359 of record NC_043714.1, read on the forward strand.
TTACCTCCTGTGTGAAGTTTTCCTTTGTATAGGCAACTGGCTGTTTCCACTTCTGGTCTCTGACTCTTGGTTGTAGGACTTACAGTTGTGTGTCCTAGTTTTCTTGCATAACTGTCTCTTGGTCAGGTCTAGGAGGTTTTCCAACATCACCAAGTGATCCTCCACAGGTGCTGATTGGGTGCCCTACAATTTAGCTCAAATCTGACACTGTCTCCCTGCAGAAAAGAGTCAGATCCCACAGAGAAGGTCTCAGCCCAAAAAGAATGTGCCGTCTCCCCATTCCATTAGTTGAACAAGGAGGTCATTAGATCGATGTGGCTGTAAGGCTGTGGTGGCCTGTGGAAGCAAATCAACGTCAAAGCCTGCAAATGCCTCAAGGTTATGAAATTGAAACCTAAGAACAACCAATCACCAGCAGCCAGCTAAGCATTAAGCTATAGCAAGCAAATAATTTCCTTTCTTTGCTTCTACCCCTTCTCTGTGTTAAGACTTTCCTCTAGTTCCTGTGGTAAGTGTTCCTAACCACTTCTGTTTTGGCAACACCCAATTGGAACCAATTTTTGTCCAAATAAACTTTTAATTTTTTTTTTTGATGTTTATTTTTGAGAGAGACAGAGACAGAGCATGATTGAGGGAGGGTCAGAGAGAGAGGGAGACACAGAATTGGAAGCAGGCTCCAGGCTCTAAGCTGTCAGCACAGAACCCGACACGGAGCTTGAACTCACAGACAATGAGATCATGACCTGAGCAGAAGTTGGGCACTCAACTGACTGAGCCACCGAGGTGCCTTTAAACTCTTAAATTTTTAAATACTCCTCAGTTTATTTTTTAACACCTCCCTACACTTCAAATGTCAACTGTAGATTGTCACCTGTGTTTCTCACCAACAACACTATCACCTCACATTCAAATAATCTGCTAGAGTGACTCACAGAACTCAGGAAAAAAACTGACTTACTAGGTCAGAGGTTTATTATAAAAGGATCTAACTCAGGGATAGCAGATGGAAGAGATGTATAGGGCAAAGTATGTGGGAAGGAGCAGAGAGCTTCTGGGTGCACTACTTTCCTAGGACCTTCATGTTCACCAACCCGGAATTTCTCCAAATCCCTTCCTTTGGGGATTTTATGGAAGCTCCATCACATAGGTAAAATTAATTAAATCATTGGTCATTGGCAATTCGTTTGATCTCCGGCTCCTCTTCCCTTCTCTGAATTGGGAGGGCTGGGAAGAGCGGAGTGGTAGGACTGAGTCCCAATCTCCTAATCCTGGTGGGTTCCCTGGCAACCAGCCCCAATCCTTAAGAAATTTCCAAAAGTCACCTTATTAACATAAACTCAGGTGTGTTTGAATGGGTCTCTGTGTGAATAATAAGACACTTTTCACCTTGATGGCTCTGCAGCTATTTCAGGAACTGATGACAAAAGACCAAATATTATAACAAAAGATGGCCTTGTGGTTCTCATATAGGAAATTACTAGGGTTTTAGGAGCTGTGTGCCAGCAACAGTGGATGAAGACCCACTCTATGTTTGTTATCATAATTCAACTCCAAAAATCTTCACAGACAGGGCTAGATGATTCTTTTTCTCATTATGGTCATCTAGAACCAGTATCAAACACCTGTTAAGCACTTAAAAATGCTTTTTAAAAATATTTTTAATGTTTATTTTTGAAAGAGAGAAGGAGAGGGGGAGGGGCGCACGTGCGCGCGCGCGCGCACACACACACACACACACACACACACACACACACACAGAATCAGAAGCAGGCTCCAGGCTCTGAGCTGTCAGCACAGAGACTAACATGGGGCTCAAACTCACCAACCATGAGATCATGACCTGAGTAGAAGTTGGATGCTTAACTGACTGAGCCACCCAGGTGCCCCAACAATGCTTATTGAATGAACTGAAAGAAAAATTATTTATGACTGATGCTGGGATGTACACCTGCTCTATTAAGACATTTCCTTGGACCTTGGCAAGAAAAATCTATTGCTAAGTTATCGTTAAATGATGTAATTGCTTTTATTTCTCTTCATCTTTGCCCTTAAAATTGGTCATACATAAAATACTTTGAGAATTCACATAATGTGATTACAGCTATCAGACAGCCTCACCATGAAATTTGATTCTATTAATGTTATTCTATAGACTATGTTTGTTGAATGAATAGATGTATGAATAGAAAGCAAATGATTGAAAGGGCGGTGTGTGGTTTCAATTTAAAAATACTGAATTGTGTTTGGATTTAAAACAGTTTAATTATAGAATCATTCACTTACCGTCCCTAGACGTCAGTTTCTCCAACACTGAAATGGGATAAGAATGCCCAGTCTGAGGGTTAGAGTGAGAATTTAATGATGCACTGTTTAAGAATCCTCTCTGTGAACAACAATGATAAACTAGAAATAATTCTTTCTGCCTGTAGGTTTATTTATAAAAGGGATTTCTACTCTTGATGAGATCAAGATACCTATCTCCACCTTACTGTCATGGTAGCTTGGTAACTTGGCTCAGAAAAACAATTCCACCAAAAAAAGGCATAATCTGTGTTTTGTTTTCCTGAAATCTCTATAAGCAGAACGTTTCATAGATGTTTTACACAGTGACAAATAGTTATTCACAGACAGATGCTGGCCATGTGTTTTCCAAGATCAATGAAAAATGCCAGCAAATGGGAAATTGGAGGGAGGGCCGAATAGATATTTCCCGAAGCAGCACACCTCCCAGTCGGAAATCTCAGAATCTTTGTGAGTTTCTACAGCAGGGCTGCGCAGCGCGCCAAGGCTGTGGGTGTGGTTCTGTGCAGCTGACTGCCGCATAACTCAATTAGGCAATTCTCAGTGGCTGGGCATCTGGGTTCTAAAATGGTTGTTTATGTTCTCCAGATGGTCATGGACAGCAGAAAGGATACATTTAAAAGGAAGGAATACAGAGGGGGATAAAAAAAAAAGAGTTAGAAAAGTAGCTAAGCCGCTTTTGTCTTTTCTTTCTTATAATCTGATTTTGTGGGTAGGGTAATAAAGCAACTGTTACAGAGAAAAATGCTTTTCACTCATTTAAAGGTGCCTAAACATCTTGAGTCATTTCCTGGTCACACAGGAGCTCTGCTCACATAGGCACCTGCTCCTGGAGGAGGGACAGGGACCCAGTGCCTTTTAGAGTGACCAAATGCTTGCCCTGCAAAATTGTAGAAGTCAACGTGTATCTTAATACTGATGAGGAGAAAAAAATATTGATGAGAAGAAAAATCTAATGAGAGAGGATTGTAATGAAATATCGTGGAGGCATTGCCGGAAGCTAAATGGAATAAAACTCAACAACAAAACACCAGGATATGGGGGACACGTTTGAGATGGCAGTTCTGTGCCCGGTTCATTATAGCCTCTGCACACACTGGAAGGCACAGGACCTCAAAGTCAGAATGTTTGGGCTGAGGAATTCTGCAATAGGGCAAGGTGCTTCTCCGCAGATAACCAGGGTGATTCACGGAGGAAACTGGTTCCCCTAAAAACGGTGTTGACCTAAGATGCTGTATGAAACGGTAGCAGCCGACCTATGTCCATGGAAGCTTTCAGTCCCCAAATAAACGCTGCTTCTTTTGAAATGGTTGTTCATCCATTAATTCAGTAAATATTCCCTGCCTTCTAGCTGTGTGCCAGGCACTGTTCTAGGTCCTGGAGAACAAAAAGACACAGTTCTCAACCTCAGGCGAAGGTTCACTCCAGTGTAACTAGAGTGAAAACAGCACTCTCATACTGAATGCTTATTCTACTTCAAAATGTCTTCACAGATTTTTTTTCTCTTTTGAAACTCCTGCAAGGCAAGAGCTATTCTTATCCTCCTAAAGTTGAGAATATGAGCAAAAAGAGCTTAAATGACTCTCCCATGGTAATGCAGGTCTGTCTTGCTTCGAAGCTGTCTTCCTTTCCATATAGTCTATTGTCCTGGAGAAATCCAGGGCATTTCTCCCCATATTGTGGTTTTTAATATTACGATGACGGGCAGGACACATCATGCTGCTTACTGTTCTGATGATACTCACTGCTGCTAACCACCATGACTACTTTGTTAAAGCTGCTGCTTCTACCGCCTTGGAAGCTCACGGAGGGTAATGGAGTGGTTTAGCTCTATTCAGCCGTTCCGATTGTTCCGAGAGGAGATGGATACAACTGACTGTGCCCGGTCCTGTGAATTGTTCTCCAGGGGATTCATTTATTCCGATGCAGCCTCCTCTAGAAAAGGGACTAGGACTTGTCCTTTTCATTTGCAGTAAATGAAAGGCCCCCTTCCTGCCAGTCCCTATGCTGGGTGCTTGAGCTACAGTGGTGATTCAGCTAGACATTTAATGGTTTAAAATATTTTCATCAACATAATATATCCACATAGTTTAAAAAGCTAAGTCATATGAGGCGGCTGACATGATTTTGGCTCAGGCCATGATCTCACGGTTCGGCAGTTAGAGCCCCACGTCTGGCTCTGCAGTGATAACAGGGTGCCTGCTTGGGATTCTCTCTCTCCCTCTCTCTCTGCCCCTCCCTCCCTTCTCAAATAAATAGATAAACATTAAAAAAACTAAATAATACTACAAAGTTACCGATACAGTATAGTGGTTCCCCACCCGTCCTGCCTCATTGCCACCCGGACCCCTCCAGCTAGTCTGTTTTTTTTCAGTTGTTTCTTTTGGCATTTATGCACCCTTGTATTTCTAAATAATGTGTGTCTCCTGTTATCTTGTTTTACATATTTTCTACTGAATCCTAGACATAATCTTCTCAGACTAGCCACCCTGCTTCCCCATCCTCCCAATATAGTAATCTTATAATTTTGATTAGATCATTATTCATTGTTTATTATTCATTATTATGTCTATGCAAATATTGTTCACAAATGAGCATGGTCGTATGATTATGTTTCCTTTCTCATTTTTTATTGTTCCTCAGGTTAATAATTTCTCCATTTGCCATTATTCTTCCCATACTTTTTATTACCCTCTAAGCATCATTTCCTTTAGCGTTAGCACATTTCTAGTTACGTGTTTTTAGGAGAAATCCTTCTTTGAGAGATTCTGTTATCTGAGCTTCCCAGATAATATTGTGAAATTTTTTTATACTTTTAAAATATTTTCTTTTATACCTTTATACTTTCCTTTAATACTTTTCTTTGATACTTGGAGTTCCTTTTACTTGCCTTCTGAGTTTCTTTGCTTGTTTCTTAGACTCATGCCTTTCACCTTCTTGGTTTACTCTCTGTTCAGAAGAGCACATCATCCAGTAGTTTAGCCAGCTTGAAAAGATAGCAAAGTGATAAAGGTGTGGGGACAGCCCCCGATCCTGTGTCCTGAATTGCATGACGCAGGTAGGAACGAGGGGTTTCATGGCTTCTCTCTCCATTACAGATACTTTCCTTTCTATCCAGTTTTGGACGCTTGCTCTCTCTCTGTCTCTGTCTCTCTTTCTGTTTCTGATTTCTTTTTATCCCCATATTTTGGTGACAGTTTTCACTCCTCACAAATGAGTACATTTCCTTCCATATTGCATGTCTAAAAATGCCTTTCTTCTGCCCTGATACTTGATTGGCTAGCCAGGCATAGGATTTGAGGTTAGAAATCATTTTACTTCAGACTCTGGAAGGTATTACTCTTGTGTGTTTTCTTACTTCTTCCAGTATGCCAGCTTACTATCCCTTTATATGTGTCTGGAATTTTCTTTTGATCGATTTGTAGAACTTTTTTTTTCTCTCACAGTTCTGAAATTTCACAATGACTTACTTTGGTATGGATATATTTTCATCGTGTATTGCTGAGCCCTCCAAAGGCCTTTCCAATCCAGAAATCTATGGTTTGCAACTGGAAGAAAATTTTCCTGTGCTTTTTTCTTTGATGATATTTCCCCTCAATTTTCTTTGTCCTTCGTTCTGAGAGCCAATTATTTGAATGCTAGACCTCTTGAAATAATCTTCATAGCTTTTGTCTCCTGTTTTCAATGTCTTTGAAGTTTTTAACTTACTTTTCCGACAGTTAACTACAATGTTTTCTTTCAACCCTCTATTGAGGTTTTTGTCTTTTTTGGGGTTTTGTTTTGTTTTTTTGGGGGGGAGGTTCTGCTATGATATTTCTATATTCTAACAGTTGTCCCCCTCAGTTCTTTCTTATAGCATCAACTTCTTGTTTCAAGACTAAATTCTCTTATCTCTCAGGGTGCCTGGGTGGCTCAGTCGGTTGGGCCTCTGACTTCGGCTCAGGTCAGATCTCACCTTCGTGGGTTTGGCCCCCAAGTTGGACTCTGTGCTGACAGCTAGCTCAGAGCCTGGAGCCTACTTTCAGTTCTGTGTCTCCTTCTCTCTCTGCCCCTCCCCCTCTCATGCTCTGTCTCTCTCTGTATCAAAAATAAATAAAACATTAAAAAAATTAAAAAAAATAAAATTATCTCTCAAAGGGTATTAAGAATAGGTATTGTTATTGTTAGTGTTGACATTTTTCTCCCTGCATAGTTTGTTTTCTCCAAGTTGCTTTTTTGTTTGTTTACTTTTCTTTCTGTTTGTTTTAGTCTCTAGACTCCAAGTTAGACGTTTCTTTCAGCTATCTGGTTATTCTTGACTGTCTGCTTGTGATTAAGATTGGAGCATGAAGGAGCTGTCTGGAAGCCCTGAGGACATGAGGAAAGCTCTGTGACCTTGAGCTTTACTGCCAGATAATGTGGGTGATATGTTGCTTAAAGAATTCAGTGTCAATCTTTAGGTCCTTTCGTGGGGTGGAAGCAGAGTCCGATTAGAACCTCAAAAGAAGTAACCTTCTCTTTCCGGTTTAGAGAGTAAAAACGTCTATATGCAAAGGATCTAGCAACCAAGCAGACAAAGGGGGCTGAGGGCTTTAAGTATTCAGCACTTACCCGGATACTTAATTCCTCTCTTTTCAGAATGGCACCCATCTGTTCCCCTCTGCCAGAGACCTTCTACTCTCACCCGAGAGTAAAATTCTAGTTTCTCCATGGGGGCAGCCATCTTGTAAGAGACAAAGAAGGATCTAACCATTTCTCTAAAGCTTTTGGCAACCTTCAGAAGTGGAGACAGAGTTTTTGGTCTTTCTGGCTCCCTTTCCTTCCTCTTTCTGGGCCTGAGCAGGGAGCTCTGGTCCAATGGGACTGATTCTGCTACCTAAGAACAGGGAACACGCAGGCCTCTTCAGCAGAGAGTATGGAAGGGGCAAACTACACTTCAGGGCCAGGATATGTCTTTGTCATGCAGAAAAAAGGTATCTTCATCAGTCAAACCTATGAATATGTGTGTTTATGACTCATTTGGAAGATCAATGGGAACTTGGAGGATCTTACATATGTTGGCTTGCTCTAGATCCCCACTGTCAGTCCAAGATTTGGCGTCTGTCTTCTAGGTCACTTCCTGCTGACCCACATTCTTTCTGGCTTCCAACACTGTCCTTCTCATATCTTCTCTGTAGGTCTCTGCATTTTTGTGACTTAAGTCTGTTTATAGAGAAAGCGCTTTGCTATGCTTTGAGTGAGAATGAAGGCATGCATTTTTCAGACTGCCTTCACAACCCAGGACTTGGCATTTTTTTCCTATTAGCCTGCATCTCCAGTACCTAGTACAGTGCCTGGCACATAGTTGGTGCTCAATAAAGGTTGTTAGTTGTAATACCAACACGTCACCACCTAACCTAGCTCTCCACCCTCTATCCAGAATTGTTCTAGCCTCACATGCAGTGAAATACTGTGTCTTAAAGTGCCGCAATTTGATATACAATTAATGATAAAGATCAGAGGGATGGCAATACCTCTTCTCTCTTCTCTTTCTTCCTAACTAGAATTTACATGCCCAGTTCTATGCTATTTACTTTCTATACATTATCTCTAATATTTGTAAAAAATCTGTATTTTTGTAAAAATTTTGTAAATTTGTAAAAACGTCCCATGTCCTTTGTCCCCTCGTTCTCTTTCTCCATGGTCTCTCTTGCCAATCTCAAACACAAGTGTTGTTTTTGTTTCTGTTTTTCAAGGAGCATGCCACATAAAAGTCTTTGATTTTTTTTCTAAGACACATAACTTTACCATGTGTAGATGTGGGTATGGAGGTAAAGTCGGCTGTGAAATAACTAGAGTTACACACACTTTAATCATACTTCTTCATTAAAAACAAAACAAACAAAACTCATGATTTCTCTTGTATGTGTGAAGCATATAAAAAAATGTTCGAGTCATGGAGCCTCAATATGAAGCAGGTGATATAAATCAAAATTTTAAGTTCTCATTTGGGACACAAACTCATACTGATTTAACTTCTACTTTAAAATAAAGCTGGCCCAGGTGCCTGGGTGGCTCAATTGGTTCAGCATCTGACTTCTGTGGAGGTCATGATCTCATGGTTCCTGTGTTGGAGACCCGCCTTGGGTTCTATGTGGACAGCTCAGAGCCTGGAGCCTGCTTCAGATTCTGTGTCTCCTTCTCTCTCTCACCCTTTCCTGGTTACACTCTGTGTAACCCTCAAAAATAAATAATAACATTTTTAAAAATTTAAAATAAAGCTAGTCCTAAACTAAATTTTATTTGCGGAGAACACTTGGACATCTTCAAGGTTTCTGGTAGACTAGATAGGTAAAAAAAGCAGAAAGGAGAACATTGAGTTCACAAAAACCTACACTATAAAATATATACACATGTGCTCCCATGTGGAGGAACTATGGGGTTCTAGAACAGTGCAAACTGTCCACCCCTTCCCTGTGCTGCCTGGGTTGATTATGGCTGATGTCTGGACTCGGGGAGAAAGTGTCTGCACGGTTTGGAAGCGCTTCTCCCCCAACGCTACTGCATTAGCATTCACTTCTCAAGTTCCCGGGTGAATAGTGTCGTGGTAATTACATTTTTGCGTAATCTTAGCAAAACTGAAAGAGCAATATACTCAGTTCAAATACAATGGGAAAATGCTATGCTTTGTGATAGCCCAGGTCTTTGTTCCTCTTCAGAGGCACTTTCACCCCCTGCATCAGAAGAGGAAGGCGAGATCCCACACCGCACATCTGGCGCTCCTGGAGGTGTTCGAGGAGGGGTCATGCTCTTACTGTAAGAGTCCCTCTTCAAACTCCAGCAATGGCGCCTCCACGCTTCCCTCAGACGCCATTCCTAAATTACTCCGCTCAGGTTGCCCAGACGGAAATTGTTGTGTGGCTCCCTTAAGATCAAAGGGAAGCTCAGCTCAACCCAAGCGGGTTGCCTTTGCCCTTTAATATGTAAAAAGCAAAACCCAACAAAACAGGTGCCTGTGTTAATTGCTATTCCCAAGGGGGTGAACTGGGGGCAAGAAAATGAGCAGAGCTTTAAAACTCTAGTCGGAGCAAAGACCTTGAGAGACAAGGTTAGCTAAGAAAGCAAGGGGGAAAAATCATCTAGTTAAAACCCTCACCTTGAATGGGATGACAGATGAATGATGGATGCAGGTGGGAAAATGGGATTCCCTTCAAAGAAAAGAGTGTGATATGCAAGGCAATGAGGAAACTCGAGGTCCTGGTGCATGTGCGCAGGGAGCAGATAATGCCTGTCTTGTGAGTTCATTGTATTGTCAGAAGCTGCTGGAATAAATCCCCTGGGGAGCTGCTATATAAAAGGCAAAACCAAGAGCAGTTTCCCACTTTGGTAGAAAGTTAGAGGAATTGTAATTGCAATTATGCTTAAGGTCAAGTTTTTCTGAAAGGAAGAACCAACAGGGAAAGCTCGGAAGACTGTGGTCTTTTGCGTCAGATGCGTTAAGACTCTGCACCAATGTTAACCAGTTAGAGAGGGATTTTTAATCTCACTGAGCCTCAATATTTAAATCTGTAAAATGGGAATAACAATAATCCTTTTTTTTAATTGTATAAGGAGTAATGATACTGGGTTTAAAGTACCTAGTAGATAAAACAGTCAGGAACAGAATAGGCCTCCAGAAATGGTAGATACCATTTGGGCCCTAGAAACAACCACCAAAGTATAAAATCTTGGATGATGATGAAAATCTTCAAAACATGTCTTGAGCAACTAAAGACTCAAACGAGTTCTAATGATCTTTAAGATGAAAGGATGAGTCTTTGTACACAGATGGGTGAACATCGTCACTCACACCTAAAAAACAGAGGAACTAGTAAACCAAAATGAAAGCCAGCATCAAAACAAATAAACACACAAAGGCTCTTTCCGATTTAAATAAAAAAAATATACAGGACTCACGAAGGTAGTGGAAGAGCATCTGGCTGGCTCAATTGCTTAAGCATCTGACCCTGGATTTTGAGTCAGGCCATGAAATCATGGTTCATGAGTTCAAGCCCTGCAACAGGCTCTGTGCTGACAGTGTGGAGACTGCTTGGGATCCTCTTTCTCCCTCTCTCTCTGCCCCCCCCCCCAAGAAAGAAGTAAATAAACTGTAAAAAATAAATAGAAAAGGAAGGTAGTAGAGCCATTCTTCTGATTCAAGTGTACTCTCTTTCAAACTAAATTACTTAGTCTCCTAATCTAATACTTAGCACTCCACATATTTATAAATGAATGAATGAATATGTGAATGAATGAATGGACTCCAGTAAATCTTCATGCTACTATTTTCACTTTCCTGAATCATTATTACCACAGGACCATGCCCCTGCTCCAGAACCACGTGCCCCCTCTCTCCAGGGACATGCTGGGGTCCCCTGTGGCCACAGCCATGACACGTTGGAGCAGAGTGAAACAACAGTTTGCAGTTTGAGAGAAAATATCTCAAAAGATTTAGAAAAGAGGTCAAGTAGTGCCATTAGCATCACTTTTTTCTTTGTTATCATCACTCTTACATCAAATGATTTCTAAATTTGCAGCTCTGCCCTTCAAAACCACTCAGCTGCTGGCTGGGTTTTCTCCTCTCGAGCTGGTACTTTGTCCTTTTCCTTAATGTGCAAACTTGACTGTCAGTAGAACCAGCTGAATAAGAAGCTGTCAGAAATTTCCACAAATAATTAAAGCATAAAAATAAATAATAAATGACTAGTGTGAGAGAATGTTCTTTTTCTTTCTGTAATACACTCAGTGAGGAGAGAATAGTGGAGACCCGAGATAATCAAAGCCCACTGCTGGTTTTCACATTTACATTCCTTTTTTTTGTTGTTGTTGTTTCTGCTGAAGCATTTATTGCCTTAAAAACAGTAACATTTTTATTTCACCAGTGTATCTGGTGAAAAATTGTAGTTTGACTTGATTTCCTTTAAAGGAAGAATGAGGCATATATGTTAAAGTAATTAAAATTCACTTTTAGAATTAAAAACATCTATGCCATGAATATTCTGGCTCAACTCAGGACAGTTTGTGTCCCTTTCTCTCTGTCATTCTCCCTCTTTCTCTCAGAAACACTTTTCCATCTTTCTCTCCTGTTTTACATGTATTTTTTGTTCCTAAAAATAAGGAAAAAAATCCCTGGAGTGGAAAAGGTAGGATGAAGTAGCATTAGCTTAGCTTCCAAATAGAACTTTGAAGGTACATGCTTGATTTCATTGTCATTTCTAGCTCTGAGCCCCAGACTGGGGTGCATAATATCCTTGGGGAGGTCTCCTCTGGTGGCTAATACAAATATTCCCATGAGAGGAATGAAGTTGCATAACTTCCAGAGAAACAAACCAGCTCCCAAACAAAAACAGAAACAAAAACAGAAACAAAAAATAGTAATTCACTCAGGAATACATTGTGTTTGCTTGTTTATGTGCCTGGTTCTTTTGTCCTGGAAGTGTTATCATGGTAGCAATCGTATTTGTTTTGTTCACTAATGTATTCCTAATGCCTAGCAAGTAGAAGGTACTTAATATGCTGGAACATTCTTCTGAGAATAGACACTGGCAGATGCCATTTTTGAGCTCTTTCCGGTACTCTAGAGCACCAGTATCTCTTAGAAGGGAACTTTTATCCCATTTGGTGCCCAGTTTTTGTGGCTACCGCCTAGGAGATGCTTCTTGATCAACTGGGTCTGGAGACCAGGAGAATTTACATTCCTGGTCCCAGGGGGACCATAACAATCAGTGCCACCTAGAAAGGAGTACATATCCTTATCTGGCACCCCAATTTTGCACTAGCTGCCAGAGGTCCCTTCTACAGTGCTTGGATCTGGGTCAGTAAGGCTTATTCTTGTGGGTCTCACATGACTGTAACCAATGGAGAAAGAATTTTTAAACAGCTACCACCCCTAGGGTACAGTAAGAGGAAATAGACCCAGAGCTCAGTCTTTCAGTGAAGGAGGCCTATTAGCCAACTATTGTGAATGCAGTCTGAGGGGCAGGCTTCTAATTAAACATGCATCGTGGCACTGACTGTAATACTTTCCAGAAAACTTGAAGGGCAGGTGCTACCTTTGTGAAATATGAGGGAAAGGGGCAACAGACACCCAGATCCAGGAAGCCCAGAGAGTTGCAAATAAAAGGAGCTCAAAAAGACCCATGCCAACACATGCTATAATTAAAATTTCTAAGGCTAAACACAGGAAACAATATAAAAAGCAGAAAGAAAAAAAAAAAAACACCTCAAGTTGTATAAGGAAACTCCCAAACCCTATCAGCACATTTTTCAGCAGAAACTTTGTAGACCAGAAAAGAGTGGTGCAATACCTTAAAAGTGCTGGAAAAAACAGTTTTGACCAAGAATACTCTATTCAGCAAATTTCTCATTCAGAAATGAAGGAGACATAAAGCATTTTTCCAACAAGCAGAAGCTAAAGTATTTCATCACCACTAAACCAGCCTTCCCAGAAATGTTAAAAGGATTATGTTTTAGCTGAAAAGAAAAGAAGGTAATTAATAACAAGAACACGTATCAAAGAATAAATCTCATTGAAAAGGTAAACATGGTACAACTATTGGATTGATTACTTATAAAGCTAGTATGAAGGTTAAAAGATGTAAGTAGTAATAACAATCATTTGAGAAATACACAAGATAAAAAGATGTAAAACCTGACACACAGTGGGGAGAGAGTGATTATGTTGAGCTTTACAATGAAATCAAACCAAAGTTATTATCAACGTAAAATAGATTGTTATATATATGTTAGCCTCATGGTAACCATAAAGCAAAAATCTATAGTTAATACAAAAGAGAGAAAGAGAAAGGAATATAAGCATACCATTGAAGAAAATTATCAAACCACAAAGGAAGAGAGGAAGAGGATAAAGAAGCAGAGAAGAATTACAAAAACAGTCAGAAAATAAATAACAAAAGTGCAATAAGTATATAGCTATTAATAATTATTTTAAGTGCGAATGGACTAAATTCTTTAATTGAAAGACATAGAGTGACTACATGGTTAAAAAAAATTTAAGAGGATTTGATTCATGTTAAGCATCTTTTCTAGTGGTATGAAACTAGAAACTAATTACACAAAGAAAAATGGAAAATTCAAAAAACATATAAAATTAAATGATATGCTACTGAACAACCAAAAGGTCAAAGAAGACCTGGTCAAAAGAAATACCTGGAAAAAATGAAAATAGAAATATAAAATACCAAAATTTATGGAGTCAGAAAAAGCAGTTCTTAGAGGGAAGTTTATGGTGATTCATGTCTAACTCAAGAAACAAGAAAATTCTCAAATAAACAACCTAACTTTAATGCTGAAGGAACTAGAAAAAGAAAAATAAATGAAACCTATTGTTAGTAGAAGGAAGGAAATATCATAGATTAGGGCAAAGATCAATGAAATAGTAAAAAGACAATAGAATAGATCAATGAAACTGAGCTAATTCTTTGAAAACATAAACAAAATTAACACATCTTTAGCTAGACTTACCAAAAGAAAAAGAGAGCATTCAAATAATAAAATCAGAAATGAGGGAGGAGATGTTACAACTGATGCTGTAGATATACAAAGAATCATAAAAGACTACTGTGAATAATTATATGCTAACAAATTGGACAATTTAGAATAAATGGATACATTCTTAGAAACCTACCAACTGCCACAACTGAATCACGATGGACTAGAAAATCTGAGTAGACTGAGAGCTAGTAAGGAACCAGTCATCAAAAACCTTCCAACAAACAAAAGTCCTGGCCCAGAAGTCTTCAAACTGGTGAATTCTACCAAACATTCAAAGAAGAATAAATGTTGATTCTTCTCAAACTCTTCCAAAAAAATAAAAGAGGAGGGAACTCTTCCAAATTTGTTTTACGAGGCCAGCATTACCTTGATATCAAAACCAGACAAAAAAGTCATAGGAACAGAAAATTCCAGGCCAATATCGCTGGTGAACATTGATACAAAAATCCTTAACAGAGTATTAGCAAACCAAATTTCACAAAAGGATCAAACATCGCAATCAAATGGGATGTATTCTAGAGCTGCAAAAATCATTCAACATCAGCAGATCAGTCAAGGTAATACACCACATTAATAAAATAAAAGATAAAAATCATGATCATCTCATAGGTACAGAAAAAGCTTTTGACAAGATTTAATATCCATTTGTGATAAAAACTCTCCACAAAGTGGGTATAGAAGGAACATATGTCAACATAATAAAGGCTACATATGACAAGGTGACAGCTAGCATAATACTCAGTGGTGGTAGTTAAAAGCTTTTTCCTAAGATAAAGAGCAAGACAACAATGACCGTTTCACCATTTTTATTCAAAATAATATTGGAAGCCCTAGCCATATAAAACAAGCAAGAACAAGAAATAAATTCACACAAAATGGAAAGGAGGAAGCAAAACCTTCACTACTTGTAGGTGATATAATATGATAATATAGAAAACCCTAAAGGTCCCATTAGAAACCGTTAGAACTCAAAAATGAGTTCAGTAATGTTTCAGGATACAAAAACAATACTAAATTTGTTGCATTTCTACATATTAATAATGAACTACCAGAAAGAGAAATTAAGAAAAGAATCCTACTTACCATTGCATCAAAAAGAATAAAATACCTGGAAATAAATTTAAGAGGTGAAAGTCATATATTGGAAACCACAAGACATTAATGAAAAGAATTGAAGAAGACACAAACAAATGGAAAGCTATTTTATGTTCATGAATTGGAAGAATTAACATTATTACAACCCATACTATCCAAAGAAGTATATAGATTCAGTGCCATGCCTATCAAAAGTCCAATAGCATTTTTCATGGAAATAGAACAAACAGTCCTAAAATGTATATGGACTCTAAACAGTTGAAAAGACTCTCAATAGCTAAAGCAATCTTTAGAAAAAACAAGCTGGAGAATTGTGGTCCTTGATTTCAAACTATATTACAGAGCTGTAGTAAATAAAATAATATGGTATTGGCATAAAAACAGATAGATGGGTCAATGGAACAGAATAGAGATCTGAGAAATAAACCCACACATATTATTAATTACTTTACAACAAAAGACTTCAATAAATGATGCTGAGAACATTGGACAGCCACGTGTAAAAGAATGAAACTGGATCCCTTTCTTATAGGATCAACTGGATCCACAAAAAATACCTTGAAATGAATTAAAAACTTGAAGATAAGACCTTAAACCACAAAACTGCTAGAAGAAAATATAGATGTTAAGCTTCTTGACATAGGTCTTGGTGATAATTCTCTGAATCTGACATCAAAAGCAAAACCAATAAAAGTAAAAATAAGCAATGGGATTATATCAAACAAAAAAAACCACTTCTGTGCAGCAAAGAAAATCATCTACAAAATAAAAAGGCAAACTACTAATTGTGAGAAGATATTTGCAGTAACATGTCTGATAAGGAACCCATATGCAAAATATACAAACAGGTCATACAACTCAACAGAAAAAAATAGAAACAATTGGTTAAAAAATGGGCCGAAGATCTGAATAGGTATTTTTCCAAAGAGGGCATGCAGATGGCTAATGGGTGCATGAAAAGATGCTCCAGATTATTAAGCATCAGGGAAATGTATATTAAGACCACAGTGAGATGACCTCTCATCTGGGACATGGCTTTTCAAAAAGTCAAGAAAGAGCGAGGGCTGGGGAGGATATGGAGAAAAGGGGACTCTTCTGTCCTGTTGATGTGAGTGTAAATTGGTGCAGCCACTGTGGAAATGGAGGTTTCTCAAAAAGTCAGAAATAGAACCACCATAAGACCCAGCCATCCCATTTGTAGGTATTTATTTGAAGAAAATAAAAACGCTAACTCAAAAAGATATTTGCATCTGCATATTTATTGCAGCATTATTTACAGTAGCCAAGGTATGAAAACAACCTATGTGTCCACCGATGAAATTGAGATATATATATATATATATATATTATTCAGCCATAAAATGTAATAACATCTTGCCATTTGTTACAGCATGGGTGGACCTTGAAGGCCTTATGCTAAGTGAAATAAGTCAGACAGAGAAAGACAAACACAGTATGATCGGTCTTGCAGGTGGAATGTATATATAATCAAGCTCGTAGATGCAGAAAACAGATTGATAGTTGCCAATAGGCAGTGAGGGGTAGGGGTGGGCTCAGAGAAATAGGTGAAGTGCTTTTGCTTAAGTAGATTGAATAAATTTTAAAAATAGATAAAAAGAAATAATGCTTTAAGTGGTTTTGTTTTCAAAATTTTAGTGGACTTATTCATTGGTATTTGGTATTTGACATTGTTGGTGCTCTTTCATTTATAATTTTTAAAAATATCATATTCTAACCTTCTTGACTAGTATATAGAAATATTATTGATTTTTATACTAAACTGTATCTAGTAATTTTGCTAAATTCAGATCCTTGTTCTAATAATTTATTTGTACATTCTCTTCTATCTTTATGTATATGATCTGCCTCTCCTTCCTTTGTCACATACAAGGGAAATGATAGCAAAGCCAGACACTCTGTCTTCTAAATATCCCCTAGAAACCAATCTTTATCACACACAGAATGTAATTTATGTCATGTGTTCAACACCTAATAATTAATATTAAATATAATGGGGCATCTGGGTGGGTCAGTTGATTGAGCATCCAGCTCCTGATTTCAGCTCAAGTCATCATCTCATGGTCATGAGATCGAGCCCCACGTTGGACTCCGTGCCGGGTGTGGAGCCAGCTTAAGATTTTTCTCTCTCCCCTCTGCTCCTTCCCTGCAGCTCTTTCCCTCAAAACAACAGCAACAAAAAACACAACAACCACAACAACAACACATTCCTATGTCTCACCTGCTTCCTTCCACAGGTTTGGACTAGGGATAGAGCATATATATTCTGAAAAATTCCCCAAATGATTCTAACGTAAAAACCTGGTTTGAACCAGGTTCTATACCAATGATGTGAAATACAAATCAAGTTTCCGATTTGATCTTGACATCAAGCCTTAAGTATATTTTGCTTTCGGCTCTCTGAGTAACTGAGGCCGCACATTCATTATTTGCTTCCGTTTCCTTTTACCCTTGGTTTGATAAGGGCACGCTCTAAAAAAAACAAAAAACAAGAAACAAAGAACAATGAATAGAAATAGAAACTTTAGATTCCTTTGTAAGAAGAAATAGAACTTTAAAGGTGAGATCCTTTGAATTTTTCAAAAGGGTCGTGGTGGAGCAAACTAAGAAGGTAGATGTCTGGAGGAGAGGAGGCTGAATGTTTTCTCACTCGGCTGAAATCTCAACAAACAACAAGCTACAATGAGTAAATCATTTTTAAATGGATGAGACTAGGAATCCAGATGTTTGGAAGCAAGATACTAGCTGGTGATGTGCTGTAGCCCAGCATCCAGGCCCTTCCTGAGGGAAGTGATAGCAAAGCCAGACTCTCTGCTTTCTAAATATCCTCTAGACACCAATCTTGTTGTCACCAGCATTACAACTTTGTTTCGGCTGGCAATTTACCAACATCTGCTTGGCGAAGACTCTTTTCCCCTTCAGCTCTCAAACATATATTTTCCCATTTGGAAGAACTGAACCCAACACACAGCAAGAAGAGTATTGAAAAATCACAAAAGCTATCTTGCAATCCATTTGCAGGAAAACCTTCAATCTTCTTATTTAAAGTATTATTTTTACCGACGGAACCTTGGCAGCATAAATTATCAGGGAGGACGTCCCTGGTGAAAACGATATAACGTGTACAGCTACGCTGCTGGTCCTTCATAGTTACTTGGGGGGTTTGCAAAGAAAAGGAGTCAGATGCAGCAGTTTTAAATCACAGACTATCAAAAGCTGCCTCTTGCTAGCATTTCAAGCCCAAGGGTTTATGAATTTTAAAAATTAAATGACTGGCAGCGGGAAGATTTCCTAAATGTACAAAATTGTCAAAAACATCCATTACATGCTGGCTGGAACAAGGTCAGGCACACCTTTTTGGGTTTTTTTGACCACTGTAGTGATTGCCAAGATCATCTGATCATTTGTTGAGTGCATGTGTTGTGTTTATTAGGAGAGGAGACAGAGCGTTTCTTTGGCTTCTCCAAGGCCAAGTTGGACAGATAGATCACTTCAGCATTGCACAAGCCAGCTGAGAGATAATTAAGTCATTTGAATGTGAGGTTTCCTGGCTTCTCTTTCCCATTTTTCCCCTTGTCTTTTCTTGGAAGCAAAAACCATGGCTCTTGTCCCATGTCCTCCCCCCAACCCTTTTTAACATTCCCTCCTCCTGCTTGCGGTAAGAACACAATTCTCTTCCTACGGAGGAAAAAGTATTGAGAACACTTATTAGCAGAGATTCAAACAAGGAATCTTCGATTCCTATACAGCCTTGTGAATATGTTTCCCTGAGTCGCATATTATTTAAAAATGATCCACTTGTGAATCACTTCCCCCTTAGACTATAAATTCCTCCAGGAGCAGGCCGTGTCTTACTCATCTTTGTACCGCTAGCACCTAATCTAGCAAGTGATAAAGAAATGCTCCTCAAACCCAAGGAGATTACCTGACCCCACTTCTTTATTTTCCGAAGAAGAAAACAGACCCAGATGGTAAAGAGATCTGCCCAAGTTTCCAAGACAGTCAGTGGTAATGTCCTCCTCTGCAGAAGAGTTTTTAAAAAAGCAGCTTTTAGTTTTTCTACCAGACTATTTGCTGACTCGTTGCTGTGCAGACTCAGTCAGAGAGGAACACATTAGACATATGAGGCCACTTGGAGGTATCATAAGAGATTTTAGGCAGTGGGACCATCACTTGGCTAGTGATCCTTGGCTCGCCACATTTCCTTCTCCTAGTCTCGGACGGTAGCGTGGTTTCACATGCCATGCCTGGCTACATGATTTTGTCCAAACTCAGAATCACAAAGATGAAGTGATGCAATTTGGGTGAGACAAATAATTTGGAACCTACCACATAAATAATCTGGGCTCCTTTAATTAATGAAATACGTTTGTACCTTGCCACACAAAGGCTAAGTGCAGATCAACTTTAGAGTTTTATATCTTCAAATCTAAGTAACTTTTAACAATTTAAAACTGGTGAGTATTTAACAGTATTTCAAACCTTCTTTCTTTGTCCAATGCAATTATTTGTACGTAGCACATACACACACATACAAAAAGATTAATTGTTTTAATCATGTTAAATGTCTTAAAAAGCAATGTTGTTATTTAGAGATTTCTCATACCTGTATTGCAATATCACTACTTTGTTAATCTTAGTCTTATAAGTGACACCAACTTCTAAGAAATTATTTCGGGGTATTTCATTACAAGTTTATTCCCCTTCAATATGTAAAATGGTTAGCTTACATAACTGAAGGTTTGACTTACTTTCTAGAAAAATAGGGTGTATTATTCGAAATAAAAGACATTGGTTGTTTTCCAAAAAAATTGGTATCAACTCTTTAGTTCACGTCCAAGCTATAATACAGCATTGTTCATGTTTTGACTGCTGTTTTGACTTAAACAGAATCATTCCCTATTTAATGGCCAACAAATGTTGAATTTGGAGATAGAATGACATACATTGGATTAAATGCGGTATACAAATAAATACGGTATGCTGCTGTTTAAGGACTGCCGGTGCAGTCTGCTGCCAATTCTTGAAACATTAAATCCTACTACTAACTAATAATATAGACTGGAGGAGCCCTGGAGAATAGAAGGTGATGCAGCTATTGAAATCCACAGAATCAGGCATCCAGTCACCAGTTTGGGCTGGAAACTTGCCAAGGTAGATTTTATTTTATTTTTTTAATGACTGTTAAAGCTGGCAGAATTAATATGTATGCAAACCCACACATGCACCCTGCAAATAGGGACAAAAATGAATACCAGTCAGGGGTTACGGACTTTGGCACTCCACTTCCTTCTCATATAATCCATCCTAAATTACTATCTCGATCATTTCTTTGTCTTCACATCAAGATACCTATTTGAATGCAGTGGAAGTACTTCTAAAGATTTTATGCAATGTTTCCTTTTCTGGCTAAAGGCCAATATAATATATATATGTTCAGGTCTATATTCTAGTTTCCCAGTGGGTAAAGCTCAACTTCAAACATGAATGATTTAAAACCAAGAGAAATCTTTATCGAAAAAAAAGTGTTGCAAAAATATGCCCATGTTTTTTTCCTCTTTAATAAGCAGGATATAATAGATTCAAAATGTGTATCACCTTGGTACTTTGTGGTATTTGAGTAGGATTTAGCACAAACAGAAATTCTTGGCATTTCCATGAGCTTTTATTTCTATTATCTCCAATACTTTCAGATTTCAAAGACAGTTTTGGTGCTAATTACCAGATTTTGACTTTTATGAAAACCCCACACCACATGTCCTGATTTTATAGTTGCATGTGGAATCTGAAATGTGGTTTTATCAAAATAAACTCACACTTTGGTGTGTGGAATTTCACTTGTAAAGTAGAGATCATAATTTCAAAAACAAACACAATTTGCACTTGGTTTTGCTTGAAAAAATAAAACGCTTGGCTGTGATCAGATGAAAAATGTTTTACTCAAGTACTGGCTTTTCTCTGAAAAGCGTCTCCAGTCAGAGCCAAGTGGTCGTGAACAGAATCGTCTTCCATGAAAGCACCTTGGCATCGCCCTCCTTAATCAGTATTTTAAGATGGATGGCTTTTTTCCCCCTCCCAAACCATTACTTTATTCTTTTTCAGAAATTTACCCATGATTATAACACTTTCTACTTGTTTGGGTCAAGAGCAGTGTTTGTAAGATCCCATCATGGGAAGAAAAGCAGAATATTAAATTACTAATTAAGTCAAAGAGAAGAATTGAATACACTCTTGTCTAATGAGGAAATGCCCTGCTCTTTCCCTGGGAGGCATCGGTGTAGTGGCAGACAAATCAGTATCTGAATTCTAGCTCTACCACTTTGCTAGCTCCTTTACCTTGAGCCAGTTACATGACCCCTCCACACCCAAGCTTCCTTACCTGCTAAGTGGCAATAATTAAAACAGGGATTTTGAAAACAAAATGAGAACTGAGACCTGAGGACTCTGGTTAAGTCTCTGGAATAGCGGATGCTCGGTGAAGCTGCTGATGCTCGTGATCGCAGTTGGAGTTCACAGAGAAAGAACACAAAACAAATGTCATCAAAACACATGAGTTACTTAGATTTACAAGTTTTTATATGTAAAATCTGAAAACTGTCTGTACCCATTGTACCTGTTTTAAACTCTATAGAAATTCTTGATTGTGTAAATATTAGAGCTATTCTTAAAAAATGAGCCCTTGTGATCAGGCGGGCCCACACCCACAAAGAGATGAGTACAAGAAAAAATCCTTCAAGAAAAGGACATGCATTTGGGATTTGTTTTGTAGTTTTTAAGGTACACACAGCATCCCTGGAGGCCTCTGAGGGGGAGCACAGAGAACAGAGAGGTAGAGAGTGGGGTCCTGTTGTCGACAGGTTTGGGTTGAGAGCCACTTGTACCACTTACTGCTGTAAAGCTTTCAGCAGACCAATTAACCTCCCAAAGATGAATCGTAGCATTTATCTCAAAGAGTTATTTTGAGAATCAAATGAGATAACACATGTAAATTCCTAGCAAGGCCCCTGGCAGGTGATAACCACTCAAGAGATGGTTTAACTCTCAACGTGATTATTAGCCCTTCTTTCCTTTATAGGGTGCTTTCTTGGAGGCATCTACTTACCTTCCTGGAGGGAACACAAATGGAATAGAATACACAATTATGCTTTTAAGGTTTCTCTTTCTATCCAAGGCCATCATCATTTTACATTGATATTGTTCTAGGAAGCTCATGGCTATATGGGGAGGTACCGTCCCTTTCAAGAGGAATTATTGGGTCTTCATTCATTGAATTATTTGAACATGATAATCAACCTTCAGTTTCTTTGTATTTCTTCATCTTGGACATCCTAGAGCAATGTGTACTAGTAACTGTAGGCCTTTGGACCTCATCATGGACAAGCGTTTTATGAGCCTGTTGTTAAACTCTTTATCTTTATGAGATTTATCAAAGTGAGTAACACTGCTAGTTCTGTAAGAGTCTCTTACTCCATGAATGATTTATAACAAAGAGGAGCTACTTTATTAAAAGGTTCTTGTGCTCCAGAGGCTCTTGTGAGCTCAGAGAGCTAAGAGTTGCCATTACTGCATTAGAAGAAATACATGTTTATTCATGAGAAACAAAGAAACCATGGGAAGTTTATCAATTGGTTGGGTAGTCCCAGTTTCTCTTCCTTTGTTTCTTTTCCCTAAGTGCTTTCATTTATTCACTCAACAAATATTTCCTGAATGTTATAACATCCTAAGCCTTGCTAGAGAGGTGAATCGAACTGGCAGAGTCTCTGCTTCAACCTGTATTAATCATTCTCAAAGTGAGCTGTACATTCGAATCATTGGGGATTTGTTTATAAAAAGACTCACACCTGACAATTATGTCAGTGTCATCGGAGTCTAGGTGAAGACCCGGATCCAGGAGGAGCTTATTTCCTTAGGCAATCTGAATAGGAGGTCAGTAGGTTGGACTACAGTGGTCAAGAGGGAGAGGGTAAGAGATGAATGTAGTAAAGAAGTGGAGCCTGATTTCAAGCCAATTTTCCCACATTCAGAACTGTTACTTAAAATAAAACTGAGTTTAACAAGGCATTTATTCAGATTATCGAGTGCAATCCTCTTTCAATTTTATAATGAGTGGGATATTAAAAAGAGATTTTTGAAGGACTCGTGCCTCATTTCAAATAAATGCTACAATTTGAAATTTGCATAATGTGGTCTTCACATTAATTTTTCAATGTAGGGAGAAGGGGGTCTCAAATATCCAGTGTGGAATTTTCTTAATCACTTGAACTACAGATGCCAATCCTTTTATCGCCCTTGCCTTGAAACATTTTGCTAGTAGAATATTTCTGATATCCAAATGCCATCAATGATTAACTAAGGGCTGTGAGCACACACTTCCCTTTTACTTGGCTCTTAATACATAGTTTTCCAAGTCCATTGGTTAATTTATCATGTGGCCTCAATGTCATCACTTAGTTACTATGAAGATAAGATGATAAAGTCGAGTAACATGACTATACTAAAAGAGTGGATGTGGGGGATTCATCAGTATCATTTTGCTATGCACGTTTCTTGAATGTGACTTAACATTATATCTGGATAAAACTATGAGTTGTGATGCTTTTAATCTGCAGCCATGATGTGACTCTGACTTTATTTGATTGTATGTTTAGAAGGATGGATTCATGCATGAAAAAGTCATCTAATGGCCTATTAGAACATTGATTTGCTTGATTCATTAATACATAATGAAATCTACATTGCTAGGAACTACTGAAAACATATTTCTTTGGCTATAATTCAAGAATGCTTATACGATTGGAAGGATTATTTTTTCCAGAAGAATAAAGTTTAATAGTAATCAGATGTTCATTCTGGAAGCACAGGGACAGTAATAATATTGTTGGAAATGATATTTAAACATTTACCCTAGCCTGTTGTTTTTGCTGGTGCAGAACCACACCACTGTCTAGAATATTTAGAAGAGCAAATCTTGTTTTTTCTGTGCTTTCTAATGAAACTTCTTCCTGTGGCCTGAGAAGCCAGAATAATATTCAACAAAGAAGCCCACGGAAGACATGAGAATACCTACTCAGTGTTCCACCAATCTGAACCCATGAGTGGTTCCATTACACGGTCCACGCCGTAAGTCTGAATGATGTCCCCATTTGTGCCACATAGCAGCATTACTGAAGCAAAAGCATTTGATTTCAGTAATATATTCCAGTCTGTGAGAATTTCACACTACTGATGACACAGTCTTTTTTTTTTTTAATGCTTTTTATTTATTTTTGAGAGACAGAGACAGACAGTGCAAGCAGGGGAGGGTCAGAGAGAGAGGGAGATACAGAATCTGAAGCAGGCTCCAGGCTCTGAGCTAGTGGTCAGCACAGAGTCCAACACGGGGCTCGAACCCACGAACAATGAAATCATGACCTGAGCCGAAGCCGGATGCTTAACTGACTGAGCCACCCAGGCGCCCCAAGAGGGTCTTAATATATTTGTAAATGTTGTACTGTAGTCAGTTGGTGATCAGGTAAATCTAATAGCCATAGTTTTTCCATTTAACTGACGGAAGTGTAAAATAGATCCACTTGATGGTAGGTTTTAGAAAAATAAATGGAAAAGAAAGTCAGGGGAAAAAACATCCTATGCTGGAAACTGACAGCAGGAAGAAGAATGAATTAAGTCTTGTCAATTCTGTCCCCTTAAAACTCTTGATTCTGTCTGTTTCCTTCCATACCTCCTTCTAGTCACTGCTTCTGTTCTTTTATGTTTTTAATCAACTGTGTAATTGTTCTTGCAATCTCCAGTGTTAAATCAATCTTATTTAACCTACCCTCTGCTTCCAGAGTGATCCTACAGGATAAAATCCAAACATATTAGAGGTTCACTGAGGTTCCTTTATGACCTGGGTCTGGTTGTCTTTATAGCTTCTTTTGCTCCTGGCATTCTAGGCTTCAGGAGTACTTACTTAGACTTTTACCTAAACTCATGCTCCTCCTTCCTCCCAGTGCTTTGCAGACTCTGCACCCTTAGTTAATATGACTAGAATTTCAGGACTTGGTTTTGACCTCACTTCCTCTAGGAATTGTTCCCTGCCAACTCCCTTACTTCCAATAAGAGCTCCGTACAACCTTACAGTAGCATTTGCTAAAGGGCATCTCAATCATCTATTGACTGGTGTGTCATACCTTACTAGATTTAATCTCCTGAAGTCTTAGATTATGTTTTGTTTTTCATGTTGTATTACCATGGTCTCACATAGAGCTTGACATCTATTAATTGCTTAGAAGTCATTTGTAGAATGAACTAGGAAGTGAGAAAATAAATAAATAAATGATTGAAGAGTGAATGAAGGAGCAAGACAGGAATAAATGGTTTTGGAAAGCTAGAGAGAAGGTGAGAGACAGAGAGAGAGACAGAAAGAGAGAAAGTGCACAAGAGCAGCAGAATAGGTTTATTTTAAAATTAAATTTTCCCCTCAGTTACTTTGTTTGGAATTTCTTAATATTTTTTATTCTGCCCTGCCAATTATAATATCTTCCCCTTTGTCTCACGCTGATAAAGAATATGTAGTAGGCTAGATAAAGGCTATATGTACATTGTGTGTGTGTGTGTGTGTGTGTGTGTGTATATATATATATTCTCTGTTATTAGAGACTTATTCAATGAGCACCATAATGATTGCAATTGATTCGGCTGTTTTCTTCTGAAATAATTTTTCTAGGACTTCTGTTATTTCTTAGCTCAGGAAGAAGAATAATATTCAAGTTTTCAGATTACTTCAAAACAGAAAATACAGGACCTTGCAATAAACCAGTATGCCACTATGTCATGTTTGGGGGTGGGCTAATCTAGACATAGGACCCAAACTATCTGTGGGGTAATTGAAAAGGTGGCAATCTGTATCCCTCATTTTTATCTTGTCTTGTCAGAATCCTACAATATTTATATATCATTTGTTTTGGTCTACATGAACCTTAGTAGAGAATTATTGTTCCAATTATTAAGTATTTACTGGTAGAATTAGATTATAGGGTCAGCAGCCTGTGAAAAGGTAGAAAGGCGTGCCTAAAATGGTGAGAGATATCACTGGACTCTAAGTCACAGTGCTATCCCCATGGTCAGCAAAGATTGCTCTTTGCGAAATAGGCTTTTGAAAAACTAGAATCGAGAAAGTTCCTGCTGATAAGAACATGCAATAGATCCATTTATTGGAAGCTGCTAGCTGAATATGCTTGTGATGTACTATGAAAACCCACAAATGGCAGATTTATGCATTTGGATAGAACCATGACTGTGGATTCTACCCCGATGAGGGTCATCTGGCTGTTTGATTTTGATATTTTGCAAGTGCTAGACAGACCATAAAGGACAGTCCTAATAAGGAGGTTGACACGAGTAGTCTCTGACTCAGACAAACATTGTTTTTACTTTAGTCTGCTGCTAGACTGGTAAACAAGCAGACCGAGGAACAAAAATGATACATGAGAATGGTCATAGCTTTTCAGCGGTCACCTAGTTCCTCTGCTCTTGGAGGAACACCTAAAATTCACTGATCAGTGTATTTAGCGGAGAGGAATTTGCTAAGGAGATTGGGATCAAAGATGGCTGACTTTACTCTCCGTAGCCTGAGGGTACAGCCATGTCAGCATGCAAGGGCTCAACTTACTACTTTATCAAGTCGTTCTTACTGTTTGCAGTGGTAGACTTCCGGGATCCAGTTCTTGCTATGTCACTAGTGCTGGGGTTGATTTAACTATGGTGATACACCTGTCCAGGTATTTCATTAATATATTTTATTGCTAAGAAATTATCCCTGGGTCAGTGTGTAGGACAGACCAACAGAAATTGACCTGAGATCCTAAGATGAAACTAGCCAAAGAGAACTATACCCATTATATTTTTATTTCAGCTGGGTTTTTCTGGTTACCTAGTATGCTTACTTCTCAGCTTTTAGTGCAGTATCTTTCTTGCCCCCAATCTTGCTCCTGGCTCTGTGATGGTTGCTTTAGAAAAGGAGCCTGTGATGCTGCGTGACCGGTAGGACATTAAGACTCAGTCTCAGAACTTTCACTGACGCCATTTCACTCACTTTCTTGCTGGCCTTGAACAGAGGGTGATGTGAAGCTGGCTGGCTTATCAAGAGGACTGGGCCTTTTTGGGACTAAAGTGAGCACATTGGAAGAAAAGTCCAATGATGGAAATAGAAGGACAGTATCCCTGTGACATCATTTAAGTCTTGATCTAGCCAGTTCTACTCCTGTGCTTGTACTTACCTGGGTTGATAAATCTTATTGATGTAAGAAAGTTTGGGCTGAGTTTCTGTCCCAAGGACCCTCCTTTTAGAGTCCTAGCATACCCTGATAGGTACAGAACGCCCAACTGAAAGAGGATCAGTGGGTGCGGTTCGTGCACAAAAGTATTGAATGTGTGCACGAACTATATGCTGCTTTATCTGTGACCTTCTCCGTGTTCCTCCCCTCAGGCAGGGATCGTATCCCTCCATCAGTCATCACAGACATATGAACTTCCCAAATGAATGAGTCTCAAGGACTTTGTGACTCATCAGTCTTGCTGGTCTGCTGGTCAGCAGCTTACTTGCTGCTGCCGTTCGTTTTCAGAGCTTTAAGTGGTTTTACTTTTTATTAGTGCTGTGTGGCCAGCAACCAAGGCCTCAGATACCCCACTGCAGAGCAGGCCTAAGTACTAGTGTGCAAAAACTCCAGCAATCATCTTCTGTGAGAGCCAGAGATGATCCGAGTCATCTGAACAGTCCTCTAGTGCATCTGTCTCACATGCTGCATACGATTTGTGAAAAGTATCCCTCCAGTTTTCCTATAAAACTAACATCAGTGTTTACCTATAAACAGACACAGAAGTCACTGCCGACTGTACTCTGCTTTGTATACAATCCTATTATATAAAGAGCTCAAGCAGCATGTCTGTCTGCCTAGATGTGTGTGTTCTCCTTCTCCAGCTGCCAACCACCTAAATTATTCAGCAAGCCCTGATCATGCCAAGTTTTTAGTCAACAATGGAGATCCTGCCAAAGAGCTAATAATGTTAAAAAAAAAAAAAAGCAGTGTTTGTGACAATTAACAGAGCCTGCAGCCTGCAATGTGCGTTGGACTCATTTGTAAAGGAAAATTTAAATCATATGCTTCATTATAAATGGTCCCATGCAGCCCATTGCTAATCAACCAAAGCAGGTTCTCCCCCCATCCCCCCACCCTCTGCCCCGCCCTTCTCTCCTATCTGATAGATCTAAATGGTAGCACTATGTCAAGGCTCTTGGCCACTGCTTGCTGTAGCTAAGCGTGGTGTGGTTATCTATCAGTATTCTAATCAGCTTAGATCAAACTGAGTAATTAGCTCTAACGTGGATGAATAGAGCACCAGCCTCTTATCTTGTCTATTAATAATCACAAGTATAACTTCACAGCCAAATCAAGAGGTATGTTACTCTTCCCCTGAGAGTCTGTTTGGGTAAAACCCCCTGTGACTGCACCAATCTAAGTAGTGCAGATGGGACAGCAAGCCCGTAATGATGGGCTGACAGCTGCCAAACCGAGCAATTCCTCCCCCATTCTTGGCAGAGAGAGAGAGAGAGAAAGAGATTGATTGGGGAAGTGGGGCTGATTCTCCATGCTAAATAACTATTATTTCCCAAATAATGGTTTGAGATAAAGAGAGAGGAAAAGGGAGGAGAGGGGGCAGAAGACTGTTGCTACATCTCCAAATTCCAGATTCAGTGAATGGAATGGAACTCCACAGCCCAGCCCAGCTCCTGCCAGCACACGAGCACCAGGTGCCTTTGTTTTTACAGCACGCCCCCCGTCCTGCTGCTAAGGTACCTCACATCCCTGGGTCTTCCAGGCCATGAAGATGTTTCATTTATAGACGTGATTTCTCTGGACGTTTGCCTTTTTAACATAAAGGCTCAAAAGAGTTTATGAGGAAGAACACAATATTTTTAGTATTTTTTACTTTTAACAACAAGTTCTCGTGTTCACTGTGATACCTCTCTGTCCTTCCTTTAATTCGTATATGTTTGTTGAAAGCTAGGCCTTCGACTCAGAAAAACAATGCTTATATGCGTGTGTGTGTGTGTGTGTGTGTGTGTGTGTGTGTGTGTGTAAGTTTGCATAAGAATTCATGGGGGTGTTCACAGTCTTAAGACCATCCATGAATTTTTAAGGGATCTATAGGCACCAGCTTAAGAACACCTGGCTTAAACACAGAAACCTATAACAGAGTTCCAGAATAGAAGTAGGGGCACCTGATGGCTCAATCAGTTAAGCATCCGACTCTTGATTTTGGCTGAGGTCATGATCTCTCAGTTCGTGAAATCAAGCCCCGAGTCAGGGTCTGTGCTAGCAGCGTGGAGGCTGCTTAGGATTCTATCTCTCTCCCTCTATCTGCCCCTCCCCTACTTGTTATCTCTCTCTCTCTCTCAAAATAAATAAATAAACATTAAGAAACATTAAGAAAAAGAAACGAAGGGGCTCCCGGGTGGCTCAGTCAGTTAAGCATCCGACTTCAGCTCAGGTCGTGATCTCATGGCTGGTGGATTCGAGCCCTGTGTTGGGTTCTGTGTGACAGCTTAGATCTTGGAGACTGCTTTGGATTCTGTGTCTCCCTCTCTGCCCCCTCCCTTGTTCTCTCTCTCCCTCCCTCTCTCTCTTTCTCTCTCAAAAATAAATAAATTAAAAATTAAAAAAAGGAGAAGAGTTCTTAATTGTAGAATGAACTATATTTTCACGAAGCTATTTGGTCCACGCAGCACTGTTAAGTCTGTGCTCCGTGGGGTGATGTGTGAGGGCTGGGACTTCCCATCTTGTTTATGCCACTCCTAGTCACCTGTGTTTTAAATGCTTATGTGTAATGTGAGTTTTGGAAATTGCAAAAATATTTTCTCTTGAAACAATATTGATGAAAATACATTCATTCATTCATTCCTCAACCTTTATTTTACTACCCCCTCTTTCATCTGCCCCCACCCCCCTACTCTATGGTTCCGATGGGGATTGTGTGCTGGGAATACAGCGCTGAAAGTTTGGTTCTTAAGAACTTCGTAGCCCAGTGGAGTTTAGCAACATGTTTAAACATGTTTACAACGTATCATGAGAAACACAATCACTTGGCAGTGTCCACCTATTACCACACAAAGGAGGAAGTAATTAATTCTGCTCAATAATTGGTGAGGAGATGGAGAAGGAGAGGGAGAAGAACAGGGTGTGGGGGGTGCAGAGAGACAGGGAGAGATTACCATGTAGGGATTTGAAAGAAAAAAAAAAAGCTAATGTTTAAGTTTCCTTTTAAAGGATGAGCATACGTTTTCCAGGCAGGCCAAGGGCATTGCACACAGAGGGAGCTTACGGACATGGCCAAAAATGTGGGAACATGATACAGCCTGATGTGCTCAAAGAACTGCAGGAAGCTTGGTTTTGCCAAGGTGCATGAGGTGGTGTAGTGTTGAACAGTGACGGGATTAGGCAGCAAGGTTTAGAGCACAAGATCTCATATGCTCATATCCCAGAAAGCCACTGAAAATTAACTGACGAATGTGAAGCACACGGTGACAAGGCAACGTTTGTCTTGAGAAAATTACTTTGAAAACTCTGTAGAGAATATCTTGGAGGTTGTAGGTCTTTAAAGAGTCTGCTCCAAGTTATTCCCACAAACGTCTATCTAACCCCAATAAATCCAAAATAGGGCATCAATTCTAGGGACTCTACAATCCTGTTTGTTAGGTAAAAGGGTATCTCTATAGTGAGCAGCAGATGAGTATACTTGGCAAAATGAAGGTGGCTAAGGACAGTCACAGGCTCGCAGTGGCTTGGAGGGAGGAAAACCTGACTTACATGGGTTGAGGAGAGAAAGGGGGTAAGAAAGTAAATGCAGATGGGAAAAAGGACTGTGGTCTAATGATGGTGACATGAGACAACAGGAAGGGAACAATGATGATGCAGGAAAATAATCTATTTGTAGGAGTACAAACCTTGGAGATAAAGGGGGCAGGGCTAGAATCCAGTGTGGTAACATAGGGATTGCTTTTACATGGGCCGTATCTACACATTTTGCCCATTCTTTATAACTAATGGAAAAGGTCCTGTCTGGAATTATAGATGATAGAAATGGAGAGAGAAATATAAATCATGTCAAGAAGATAGTCTAGAAACTGCATATGACTGACTTCTCCAGGGTCTGGCTAGCCCTTCAAAGTCCCATGGTAGGGCCTGTCCAAGCCTGGGGCCTCCATCAGTCCAGGACAATCACCAGTAATTGCTGAGATTACATACTTGCTCTGAAAACTGAAAGGCACAGTACCATGCACTTTCAGAATGAAGCACATTGTGGAGAAACCAAAGGCTAACCTCAATTTCTACCCCTAATGATAATTTGCTCTTTTAGAAGATGCTTAAGGGGGTCTTCCTTTATATTTGAAGTCTGGTAGCTTTACCAGACAATGACCATTTGTATTGTTATTTTCCCTGTCTGGAATACAGTTTGCCTTTTCTATCCAAAAATGCAAACCTTTTTTTCAGGAAAAACTCCTTTTATTAAACTTAAAAAAATGTTTATTCATTTTTGAGGGGGGTGGGGAGAGAGAGCACAAGCAGGGGCGGAGTAGAGAGAGGAGATGACACAAAATCCAAAGCAGGCTCCAGGCTCCAAACTGTCAGCATAGAGCCCGACACAGGGCTTGAACTCATTAATGGAAAGATCATACCTAAGTCAAAGTCAGAGACTCAACCGACTGAGCCACTGAGGCACCCCTCTTTTATTAAACTTTTGACATTTCTTTTTCTATTTCATTTGTTCAGTTGTTAATTTTTAGGAACATCAATTATTCATATATTGAATCCCTTTTTTCATATTTCATAAATATTATTATTTCTTTAATCATTTAAAAATCCAAGTTCATGTCCACTTTCTTTGGTTCAATTTTGTCATTTCTGATTTCTATATATTTCTATATTTCTAACTGTATTATCCTCGGTGTTTATTTTCTCGTGAATTGCTTATCATGTGACCGTTGGTTCTAATTCTCTGTTCCCTTTCTTATCGTGGCCTTTGTTGCATTGTTTATATACCCTTCAAGTATTAATTTATACTATATTTCCCAAATTCTTCTACTGAGTTCATGGCAATATATTTAGTTATGATTTTTATTTGTTCAATGGTAAATATGTATATATATTAGCATATATATTACATATACATAATATAATTTGTTCATTATAAACATAATGTTCTTTGTTTATCCTTTTGTAGTATTTTTATATAGATACTATCCTGATAATTTTGGATAGTCATTTTTTCATTGCAAGAATTCTACCTAATCTTTTATTTATAGGAGCATGATGAAGGAGCATCTAACGGGATGTCCTGGCCAATGTTCTCGGCTTGAGTCTTGTGTGTACGTGTGTGTGTTGGAAGTAATGGGTGTCTTATATTTTATTCCAGGACAACATAAATATGCGACTCTAGAGCTGCGTGCGATTTAGAATCTAATCTTTTAGGAAGATTCATGTATAGACTGCCTCCTGAAGAAATAGGCTGACCATACATTTTCTCACTCTAAGTACACCTAGCAACTTTGCACACTAGCACGATGTTAGGAAAGTACCAAGTGAAATCCATGGACACCTTATCACTGGTCCAACAAGTACTTGTGCCTCCTTGTGTTCATCTACAGGGTACACTGACTATTTTGGAGAATGGGGCCCCACATTTTTTGTTTGAAATCAGTAGTTGCAAGTATCTCTCTCTACCTCTACTTGAGCTTTACCTTTCTCATTATTATATTTGGGAACAACACTTTGCCTTTCTACTCTCTCCATCAGAGAATCTTAATTTTATAGAAATAAAATATCTCTGTACGTACACATTTTTAAAAAGCCTTCTAATTGTTTAGGAGGATTTCCAAGAGGGGAAGAAGGCAACATTGTATTTACTCCAACATCATCAGGCCAGAAGTCATAAATCCTTTCCTAATACTTGCTTATTGTAGGCAATATTTATACTTGCACTGGAATCTCAGAGTTTTCCCAGTACTGTGGAAAACTGAGGGAGGAAGATATTTGGGCAAGGGGCACTTTTAATCCTTTGAACTTGACATCTGGCAGAGAGTACTAATTAGATTTATTCATCCATTGGTTATAGGATACTGTTCAGAATTTGTTTTGCTGAGAGAGAGAGAAACCCAAGTCAAAATATTTAAGACAAAATGAGGGATTTGTTGCTGTAGACAACCATATTATAGGAAGGTCAGAAGTGGACTTGGCTTTGTGAGCAAATGGAACTGGAGACTTGAATGCCATTGGGCTTTCTTTTGCTTCCTCCCTCATCCTTCTTCCTTTATATATCAGTTTCAATTTCCCAGACTGGCTGAAACCACTGTGAGGGGATTCAGTTATTGGTAGTCCAAACCTGCATCTTGAATATAAAAAAAAGACTATTCTTTTCTGCCAACACCAGTATGAACAACCCCTTTGGGGAGCAATCCTGATCAAGCTGGGCGGGTAAATACTCGTGCCTGTCTCTTAGAGCTCTTACTGTGTGTCCTTGTCTATATGTCCAAGCCATATTCAAGAGCCGCGGTGTCTATCATTGGAAGAAGGTAGTGGGGAGGAAGGCTGAAAATGCCACAAACAATAGCCACTGCATAAATCTAATTATGGTTAGAAGGCGCTGTAGAGGTTTGGGTTGGGTTTTTTTTTTTCATGTTGCTTTTCCAAGAACCATGTCATATTACTTACAAAATATCATAGTCAAGTTTCCTTTGCATACTTATGCAAACAAAACACTTGAAGAAACATACACTTCCATTACCTCACACAAATGTGATAAAGCCATTTTACTTTGAGCGGATAGAAAAAGCATAAACACGTAAGTATACATTCATTTGACTACTTCTTTATTCTCCTTAAAGGTTTGTTCTGGCTGGACTGACCATTCACTACTTGAGACAAATGCTGAAGGGGCCCCTCTGAAAGGTCTGCTCGATGCCTAGAAACTTAGAGTAAGTCCTTTATTAAATACACTTTAGTTTACCTCAGTAGATAAGAACTGAGCAGGAATAAAATGGCTATACCACTGTGGGGGGTGGGGGGACACTAATGCAAAAACCACTCTGACGAATTATCCAGGATGGGTGCATTTCACTGAGAGATCAGAGTGTGTCTTTACTTTTTATACTATTAATGCAAAAGATGACCCACGGGATTGATAAACCCCCTTATCTTTCTAAAATCTCTTTAAATACATTTCCAAAGTATTGATGCTTACATGAAATACTACAATTTCAAAGCGTGTGACAAATCAGCAGCCGAAAGAAGGCGAGATGATTGCTATCTCTCAAAAGAAAGAAATATTTGAATTTTATTTTATGTTGCTCCTGTGAATAGCAATGTAACTTCTTCCCAATCAGTCATGGAATTCTATTTATCAGGGTAATGGAAGTCTCAAAATTTCTTCTTTCAGGGAAAAGCAGCTGGAAAGAAGTAAAGTGAGCAATGGTTTCTTGTTCTTTTGTGAATGTTATAGAGATAGTAACTTGGCACAGACCCATGTTTCCAACATCTTACCCCTAAGGAGCTAGTTAGTGTTAAAAAAAAAAAAAGAGAAAAAGAAAAAGAAAAAAAAACCCACTTGGGCAAATGCAAGCACCAATTCTCTCTCTCAAAAACAAGGGAAGGGGAAAATAATCCATTTTTTATGGTATATTACCTACAAGTGCAGACATGACTTTGGTAATCACGCTTTTGTTGCACACAGACTGTAAAATATTTATGGAGAGAATGTGATTTGGGTCAAGACATTAAATAAAGTAAAAGTTGCTTTATTCAATATGTGATGAACAGTATCCATATTAAAAACCACTGGGAAAAGTGTTCAAATGAAAAAATATGCTTAAAACAAATTCATCTGTTCAATGTTCATAAATGTTTTAAGAAATGCAGACAAACAAGTCTTGAAATCTATATTTACTGTACACAGTTGAGAAACTAATAGTATTTATTTAATCCAGAGGGGGAAGTGACTCAAAATTTGGCTTTTAATGATCAACAGGAAATACTTTTCCTAAGAAATTACCAAAGTGTTTGTTGTCAACTGAGCTACAGTAGGGTTATCACTCTTCTCTTGGCAAATTGCTAACACTATTAGACTAGCAGTGATTTACAAAGGAAAGGTTTCTTCCAGACCTGCAGAAAATCTTAAGTCTTCACTACAAATACTGTCTAGATAGAAGGAATGTGTGTGTGAGGAATGCAAAGTTGAGTGTTTACTTGAGATTTGGGTATTGCTCAATGGCTATTAGGCAGCAAATTAAGTAATATATTCACTCAGGGATATTATCTAACACTGATTAGGGTCAAACTGTGGGGTCTTGTTCTGCTGGGTCATTCTCTATGTGTATTCAAGATGGAAAAAAAAAAAGCTTGATAATTTAAAGAGAAAGGTGAAACACAGCTACCCAGCTTACCTGTCTATGAAGTCTTCCCTCTGGTGCCCGAGCTCTGGGTTTGCTAGTGAATTTATGGTCAAGTTGATTGTGGCAGTTTCCTTCACTCACTCATTCAATGTTTGCTAATTATTTAGAAATCCCTTCCTTGAGAAAAAATAGTTATCCATTTCCACTGAAGCAAACTTCACATAGGTGTGAATCCAAATTCAGCTCTAAGCATTATGCACATTTGTACGGGCTTTTCTTTCTTGTTTGTGTAAATAAATAAAGTATGTGGAAAAGCTTATATGACCTGGTTCAGGCAAGCTTGAGTCCAACTTTGAGAAATCACTTCAATAATAGCCAACATTTAGTAGTAGCCAATAATATAGTACCTGTTGGGCCCATCCTACCTGTTGGCCATTGTTCTTGGTGCTTTCTTTAAGTTATCAGATTGGTTCAAATAATTTTTGCCTTGAGTGAGTCATGAAATTTAATATAATATAACATAACAAAGACATCTTCTGTTATTGATTCTGCTGTTTATGAGCACAGAGCTTTGTGAGACATTACCAACAAATCATAGGTATGATGCCTATCTGTGAGAGGGTTTTATGGAATACTAAGGTAAGAAAAAAAAGTCTAAACAATATATGCAAAAATAATTAACCTTATTGGAAGTCAAAGGAAAGCTAAGTATTAAATCCTAGTAATTGTGTGCCAGCGCTGTGGACAACATAACAGGCAAATTGAACACTGTAAGAATCTGAGGCTGAAAAGTGAAGAGACAGAAAATTTTTATATTCTGCTTAAGGAATATTTCCTTTCCCAAATCTTCCATGTGCCTGTGGTTCACCCAGAATAATTAGAACAAAGAGAAGAAAAAATTAATAATTTTAAGTTTCCTTTTGGGCAATTTTTCTTCCTCTATTCTGGGGATTGGCAAGCTATTAGGGTTCATGAACCAAATCCAGCCTCATGCCTGCTTTGTTTTTATACAGCCTGTGAGCTAACTATGGTTTAACTTTTTTTAATTGAAAAAAGTGGTTGGAAAATATTTAAGAAAAATAGACTTTCGTTACATGTGAAATTATAGAAAATTCAAGTGATTTCCCATTAATAAAGTTTTATGGGAACACAGCCATGATTATTCATTTATATATTGTCTATATAATATAGATTTTTGTGCTATCACAGCAGAGTTAAGCAGCAGCAAAAGAGAATATAAGGTCTGCACGGCCTAAAATATTTTACTCTATGGCCCTCTCAGAAAAGATTGGCCAATCACTATTTTAACCCAGTCAAGTGATAGGTTCATTACTAACTTGTACTAAATCCAATGAGTTGTTTGGGACTCATCTTCAATGTGACACATCTGGTTGTCTAGAACTGTGAAGGGTCTGATATTTTATTCCACTTGTAAACTCATGAGTCGACCTGACGTATTTCATTCATGCAAGTAGAAGCCATGAAACTTATGGGTCAGGAACAAAAGGCAGTTTATTTCTCACAACGTTAGCAGTAGCCAGAGTATCAGCATTTCTGAGCTGGTTCCCTGAGCTCCAAAGGGCCCCCTGATGTCTGCATGCACAGTGGGTGGGTTGCATTGCAGGGAAAGAACTCAGAGCTTAAGGAATCAGAATCTATTATAATTGGTAGTCAGGACTCCTGAGTTTCACTTCAGAGAAGGAAGATATTTCTTTCTTCCAAGGCTGTTCACACTACAACCATCCTTGAAAACAAAGGGACAAAGCAAAATCGCTGCCGTACTTGCCAGACATGGAGAAATACAACAGAGCTATTCTGAATCATTTCCAACACTGATTATTTTTGTTATCTTTAGGGATAAGATCAAATAAATATCGCAACACTGTTTAGGGAAATAACTTAAAAATTAGAATTGTACTTGTATTTTAACAATGCAGGTACTTTTAATTTGTTCTATAAATGTTTACTACCTACATGTTAGCTAAAGCAAAGTGGGAAATGGAGGATTTTATCACTATAATTTGGGAAGACACATTCAGGCCAATAGCGCTCAAAATCAAATGCCTCACTGTTTCTAATAGGTGGTGAGGTTTACAGTTTACATTATAGTGTCATTGTTACCCTGCCTCCCACCCCACCATGGTTTTGTTCTCAGAATGGAATTTTATTATTTCATAGAATTTAGCAGTCTTCCAAAAACATGCATATTTCCCGGAGGCTACTAGAATCCTCAGAGAAGTGTTTCAGTCCCTTAGCTCATTGTTTACCAGTATGCAAGGGCATGAAACTACACCCCTGACCGGCATCCAGAGTAGGGGAGTCAGGCTGGCAAGGAGGCTGTATAAGAATAGGAAAATTACAGGAGTCATGTCTTTCCAAAGTACCAAATACACCTTTTCCCAAACACCACCTTCTGTCTTAAGAGGAAAATAATCTTAAAACTAGATATGTAAATGATATTAAGGGCTTGACAAATAAAACAGCCCTGGAGATTCAAGTCCATTTAAAGGAAGTAATTATTATTTTCTAAATATGTTGGAAAATTATTTACTAATTGAACATATAATAGAATGTGACTTTGTTAAACATGACTTTGCTATAATATAATAGAATGTGACTTTGCTAAACATGTTAACTGCTTATTGCTTAAGAAGTAGTCCTTTCTGGAAGAACCAGCCGACATGTTTGGGTTCCTTTCCATTGAGGTATCCTAAGACTTTAAGACTGACTGCCTTGGGGGTTGCTTTTTTCTTATGTTTATTTATTTTTGATAGAGACAGTGTGAGCAGAGGAAGGGCAGAGAGAGAGGGAGACAGAAAATCAGAAGCAGGCTTCAGTCTCTGAGCTTTCAGCACAGAGCCTGACGTTGGGCTCAAACCCACGGACAGCTGACCATGGTGAGATCATGACCTGGGCTGAAGTTGGACGTTCAACTGACTGAGCCACCCAGGCGGCCCTGCTTTTCTTGGATAGATGCCATCAGGGTGTAACCCCAAACTTTTTATATATATTTTCCTCTTGGTCTTCCTTTTTAACCAGCATTTTATTTTCTGGTTAATTATTACTAAAAGTAAATAAAACAATTTTTCAGACAAGTTAGTCCCAATGATGAATAACTTACTACTGAAACTGTCCTTTTAAAATGGTTGTTTTATTTTATTTTTATTGCAAGTTTAAAAAAAATATTAAGAACTGAAACTGCCTGAAGTCCTATACTTGGTGACACAAATGTATTTTCTTTCTTATCACTCTTACCGGATGGAAGGCAAGTTTTGAGATGCTTTAAAGTACAAAGCATTTAAGATATGCTGAATTAAATTTTGGGTCACTTTGGTGACAGTGTTCTGAAAGGATTTTATATCATTAGTTTTAGGAAATGTAGTGCTAGAAATGGGTTCTGATCAGTTCTTTGGAACACTGACAGGTGAGGGATGGAAGTGAGAAGTCTAGGGAACCATAGAATCTTCAGGGGTAGTTTTCTTAATCTTGAAGTTGAACAAGGTCACTTTTACATAACATTTTTTTGTATTTTGTGATAATGAGAATTTGTGGTAGTATTTTTCAGCCAAATACATTGACCTCCTTCTTCTCCCAGCAAGTCTCCTCTATCTGACAGATATCAGAAGTTGGATGACTATAGTTTCATGTATTTCACCTTCCAAAAGATACAGAATATTCCAACTAAAGCTTGCTGACAGCATCTGAAACTTCTTCCTCATCTATGTTTTATTGGAGGGATGTCATTTTGAAGTTAGTGATAATTCATT
The DNA here is from genome assembly GCF_006229205.1 of Suricata suricatta. Lineage (NCBI taxonomy): Eukaryota > Metazoa > Chordata > Mammalia > Carnivora > Herpestidae > Suricata > Suricata suricatta. Next base: position 36,813,473 of record NC_043714.1, read on the forward strand.
TTGGCTTGAGTGCTAAATAGTACACATTATTTACAGTGGTAGAGTGTGATATATGGGAACTTAACCATTTCAAATGGATTCCATTTTAGTCTTAAAAATTCTGCTGTTAATTGAAGTTTAAAAATGACTTATGTCTGGGGTGCCTGTGTAGCTCAGTCAGTTATGTGTCCAATTTTTGATTTTGACTCAAGTCATGATTTCATGGTCAAAAGATCAGTGTGTCAGGCTCCACACTTATGCTCTCTCTCTTTCTCTCTCTCCAAAAAATCAAAAGAAAAAGAATTAAAAGTTGACTTACAGTCTTAGTTTTCAACTCCACATAGAGAACTCTAAGATACACAATGATTTAAAAATATTTCAAGTTTACAGAGATAAAGACAACATTTTCTTAATTAAAATATGAGATGGTGGAATTCTCTTCCTTTTCATTCTTAGCTAAGTTTTCAAAAGCAATCAAGCTACCTTCCAAGACATACTTAAAATTGTGTAATTATCTTTACAATATTCCAGTGCCAGAGATTTGACATAAAGATGTCTGAGAATCAAAGAGAAAATGAAATAATAAGCAAATATGTGAAAGAATTATGCTTCTTTGACTCTTGAGTTCCTCTGATTTCATATTGCTGATTTTATTATTCAGTACTATTGAACTGAATGTTAAAATATTGTATTTTAACTAACCATTTATTACTACCATGTGACTAATATCTGCAATACAAAGATTAATCAGAAATGGCCCTTACCATTGATGGACTTATAGTCTAGAAGAGTAGACAGATACACAGATGAATAATTGCATATGTTAAATGTGTGCATTAGCAGATAAATTCCCTTTTCTATAATATTAATAAAATAGTAGGCACTAAAAAACAGGTGTTGAGGGACTGTTTGGGATCTTGCTAAAAACATTGTCTAATTTGGCATGGATAAGGGAGTGCAGCCCAAATAGTCTTCATAGAGAAGTGCTGATTAAAGTCATTCTTGAAGACTGGGCACAAGCTAGAAAATATATAGATGCTAATGGTGCTGGGTTGGGCTGGGAGAGCACTACTGGTGAAGAGAAAAGCAAAGAAAAGGGCAAAAAATAGGAAATAGTAGTGCAAATCTATCCAGGAAGTTTAGTATAGTTAGAGCACAAAGTCTGTGTGTGAGAGAGAAATAAGGCCTGAAAGATAGTCAGAGACAATCACTTAAAAGGCCTTGTATTCCATTTAAACCTTTGGACTTAATCTTGAATGAAAAAAAAAAAACATTGAATTGTCTTAGGTTGAAAGGCTATATAAGCAACATCTTACAATGGTGGTAAACTTTCAGTAATATTTCCTTAATATAGCTTCCCAGATGTGAAATTACGTAAGGTAAAAGAATTGTGTATTATTAATACACTTGAAATTGGTATTTGTGAAACCTCCAGAAAGGTTATATTCATCTATGCTTATGTTAGTGGTATAAGGAATTGCCTATTCTTGAATTGTTATAACACTGATTTTCATGTTTTAAAAATATAAATAATGGAATATAATGTTTTGCATGATATTTTACTTGGTATTTCTTGTGAGGTGGGACATATATATATATATGCTTTTGTTTGCCTATGCTTCTTTTTTTGTGAATGAAATTACCTATGGACATTCTTCTCTGCTTTTCTTTTGGGTTTCATCATGTTTCTTATTGATTTTTAAAAACTTTGATAAATATAGTATATGAGGCAAATATATATATAAACATGATATGTCTAATAACAGGAAATATTAAACATTAATATGGTATAAATTTCATACATTTAAACAAAATATGTTTGGTTCACAGATTTGTATATATTGAGACAGACATTGGGGATATAATGGTGAACAAAATAGACACAACCTTTGTTCTCATTGATATGATGACCAAGAAGGGTAGGTAGATAAGAAACAAATGAGCAATTAAACAAATCAATTGCTATTGTAACAACTGCTAAAGAGAGAAATAATAAAGTACCTTTGAATGAGGACAGCTAGGGGGTTGAGGGACTCTTCTGCAGATAGTATGGTCAAGAAAGCTGTTTTGAATGTCATTACTACCCAAAGCAATCTACACATTCAATGCAATCCCCATCAAAATTGCACCAACATTCTTCTCAAAGCTAGAACAAACTATCCTCAAATTCATATGGAACCACAAAAGACCCCGAATAGCCAAAGTAATATTGAATAAGAAAACCAAAACGGGAGGCATCACAATCCCAGACTTTAGCCTCTACTACAAAGCTGTCATCAGCAGAACAGTATGGTATTGGCACAAAAACAGACACATAAACCAATGGAATAGAATAGAGAACCCAGAACTGGGCCCACAAATGTATGGCCAATTAATTTTTGACAAAGCAGGAAAGAGTATCCGATGGAAAAAGAATGCCTCTTTAGCAGGTGGTGCTGGGAGAACTGGACAGCAACATGCAGAAGAATGAAACTAGACCACTTTCTTACACCATTCACAAAA
>NC_043714.1:36816053-36898655 GCF_006229205.1 Suricata suricatta
TGACCCAGCAATAGCACTGCTAGGGATTTACCCAAGGGATACAGAAATGCTGAGGCATAGGAGCACATGTACCCCTATGTTCATAGCAGCACTGTCAACAATAGCCAAAACATGGAAAGAGCCTAAATGTCCATCACCTGATGAATGGATCAAGAAGATGTGGTATATATATATATATATACAATGGAGTATTACATGACAATGAGAAAGAATAAAATTGCTCATTTGTAGGAAAGTGGATGGACCTCGAGGGTGTCATGCTAAGCGAAATAAGTCAGGCAGAGAAGGACAGATACCATATGTTTGCACTCACAGGTGTAACAGAAGAACAGGAGAAACCTAATGGAGGGCCAGGGAGAGGGGAAGAGGGAAATAGAGTTGGGGAGAGAGAGGGACGCAAAACTTGAGAGACTATTGAATACTGAAAACGAACTGAGGATTGAAAGGGAAGGGGGAGGGGAGAAAAGAGGTGGTGGTGATGGAGGAGGGCACTTGTGGGAAAGAACACTGGGTGTTGTATGGAAACTAATTTGACAATAAACTATTAAAAAAACATTAAAAAACATTAAAAATAAAAAAAGAAAAAAAGAAAAAAGAAAAGCTGTTTTGAGTAAAGGATATTTAAAATCAGAGCTGTACCATGAGCAGTAGCTTACAAAGAACATTCCAGGCTGAAAGAACATCCTGTTCAAAGGCTCTAAAGTGGGAAAGCAATGTTTAGAAAAGGTCAGTGTGACTGCAATGTGATACAGGAAGGAGTAAAGCCAAGAAGTAAGGCTGGACACGTGCGGGAGTCACATATCTAAGGTTTACAGGTTGTGCTGAGTTAATTGAATTTTATTCCCAAACAATGAGGAAGGCACTGAAGTGTTTTACATGGAAAATAGCACGATTTTTAAAAATAAGCTCACTCTTACAGATCTTATACGTTGATAGGTATAAAATGATAGAATAGTCAAGAATAAATTTAGGGGCACCTGGGTGGCTCAGTGAGTGGGGAGTCCTACTGGCTCCGGTGATGATGATCTCTTGGTTCGTGGGCTCAAGCCCCATGTCGGACTCTGTGCTGACAGCTCAGAGGCTGGAGCCTGCTTTGGGTTCTGTATCTCCCTCTCTCTGCCTCTCCCACACTCACGCTGTCGCTCCCTCTCTCTCAAAAATAAGTGAACTTTTAAAAAATTTAATAAAAAGAATAAATTTAACATGCATATGCCTGTGTGTGTATCTATCCATTACAGATGTTGTGCCAGTTTGCTGTTGCTGCATAATATGCTACCTCAAAACCTATTTGCTTAAAACAACAACCGTCTCTCAAAGTCTATAAAGAGGTCTGCTGAGAAATTCCGTTGACCTGGGTCTGTTTGCTTCAAGTTTGCTGCCGTCTACTAGCCTAAGCAGGTCACACGGCCAAACCTAGAGTCAGTGTGCAAAGGTACAATGAAAGATCACAAAGATAGAATGCCATGAAAAGTTTGGGCCATGTATTCAATTTACCACAAATAGCTTTAATTGAAAAGATACTCTATACTAAATGAAAACAGTAATAAAGCAATGCATATAATGTGATATTTTAAAAAGAAAAAAATTTCCTGGAAAGATATATATCAATAGGTTTGCTGTGATTATCTTTGGGCAGTGGGACGTAGGGTAGTTTGAACCCTTTATTTTTCTGACACATTTTCTACATTGAGTTTGTATTGCTTTTGTAGTAAATTGTTACTTTAAAATTCTTTAAAACATTTGTTTTATTATGGGGCTCCTGGGTGGCTCAGTTAAGTATCCGACTTCGGCTCAGGTCATGATCTCATGGTTGGTGAGTTCAAGCCTTGTGTGTGTTGGGCTCGGTGCTGACAGCTCAGAGCCTGGAATCAGATTCGGCATCTCCCTCTCTCTTTCTCTCTTTACCTCTCTCTCTCAAGAATAAAGAAACATTAAAAAACTTAAAAAACAATTTGTTTTATCATAATGAGTAGAGGTTTGGGAATAAAAAGGAAAAGAAAAGAGGGGAATTGAGTTCATTTTTCACAATAGTCTCAGAGGTTGCCTTGTATCCTGACCACATCCTAATTTCCTTATCTGTCAAATAAAGTGACCAAGTGTAGGTACTGCTGTATTATGTCAGTTTCTTATTTCTTGCTGGCGCCCAATAGGAATCTGTTCAACCCATACCTTCCCCGGGAGCAAAAGGTGCCCTCCAACCTGCAAGACATCTTTCCTTTTTCTGTCTCCCTCCTCTAGAATCACACGCCTTGCTACTTTCAGATTTCAGTGTAATACAATGACTCCGCGATGGATGCATTGGGCGTGCTATCCGCATACAATTTTTTCACTGTCTGCAAATCAAGTTGTCCATTATCTTGTTCTCAAGTTCCTCTGTGCCTCCTCCATTAAGAGCTGGAAATGGGTGGCGTTTGTGGGAGGAGAAATTGGTCAGTTTACAGTGAGGTAAGTATGATCTGTGGAGTGAGAAGGTCTGTGTTTGAACTCTTTGATTACGTAGACTCTGTTTTTGTCTCTGGGATGCCAGTATTTTTGTTTGGAAAAACGGGGGATAAATGAGTAATCAACACAGTCTACATATGACTACTCAGAGGAACACATGTTGTCTCATATGTAAAAGTTCTTTTTAAGTTAATGCTTTCAAAATCCTTAGTCTCCTTTGGTGCCACCTATCACTTGAATTGAACATTGACTGATCTTCTTGTTGTCTTCTTTTTTTTTTTATTTTTTTTATTTAAAAAAATTTTTTTAATGATTTTATTTATTTTTGAGAGACAGAGAGAGACAGCACGAGCATGGGAGGGTCAGAGAGAGAGGGAGACACAGAATCTGAAGCAGGCTCCAGGCTCTGAGCTAGCCACCAGCACAGAGCCCCACGCAGGGCTTGAACCCACCAACCGCGAGATCATGACCTGAGCCGAAGTCGGACGCTCAACCAACTGAGCCACCCAGGCGCCACTGTTGTCTTCTTTTAAAAGTCAAACAACTCGGAAAGGAGTTCAGATCTCATAATGAATGTTACATAATACATAACACATATACGTTATACTAAAGTCCTTGTCAGAGAAGGAAATATGTCCCATAAGACATTGGGTTCAAGAGCTGAGCAGACAGATGGCAAAGTTAAACTTTGTTTGATCTAAAGTCGACAAAAACTTGGGGTGTTGGGTAGGGGCAGGTTCAGTAGAGGAGGTCGGTGAATTTTACACTGTTTTTGAGAAAACTGCTCTTGGTCTGCATTGTCTTGACTTAGAGTTAAAAAATCATGTAAATGTGAATGGGTTTAGCAACAAATAATGTTTATAATTGCCAATTGCACTTTGATGAGAGTACACAATACCTTTTGAGGCTTGATCCACACAAACAGAAAAGGTCCAAAGTATACATTGTACCATGAAATATATTTGAAGGCAGTTAAGTCAAACAAGTACACCTTTTATTCCGACCTTATTCTAGGTATAAAGGAAACTCCAGGAGCCCTGCTATTCCCCATGAGCTCTGAGGACGAAATGATTGATTTCTTTTCAGTTGAACTGAATGCTTGTTTTAATTATTTTTAAAATTGTCCAGACAATCATAACTTTCAATCTAAGAGAGAATGTAGCACTGTGACAAGAAAAATACTACTTAGTTCTGATGTTCTATTGTATGTAAGGGTGTGTGTTCCTGTTGTCATGGGTAGAAGGGAGATCAGAAATAATATTGATGATGAAACATGTGAACTGCTGATTTAATCCCAAATGAAAACTTTTCAATGAGGTTACATCCAAGCAGACCTTTGGCAGAAATTAAATCTCCGTGTGAGAAGTTCACTGTTGAGGACCTGCACTGAATGATTGTAGCATCAGCACAGGGTCCCTTTTTGCTTTCTATAGGCTGAGGTCTCTTTTTGACTCTTATTCACTAGCTGGTGACATAGGTCAAATATTTAATTTCTGGAAAAAAAAAATTAGTCTGTCCTGCAAAATTACTTACCGCATTACAAAACCACACTTACCGAGTGCCTTCGTACTAGGCTCGTTACATATATATATTATTGCTTTGGATTCTCACGAGAGCCCTATGAGTGCCGAAGATGAGGCAGAACAGAAAGTAAACTTGCCCAAGATCACAGAGCTGATAAGTGGCTAACTTGGATCAACCTTTGTTTTTAATGTTTATTTATTTTTGAGAGAGAAAGAGAGAGAGAGAGAGAGAGAGAGAGAGAGAGAGAGCGCACGAGCATGGGAGGGGCAGAGAGAGAGACACACACAGAATCTGAAGCAGGTTCCAGGCTCTGAGCTGTCAGCACAGAGCCCTACACACACAAGGCTCGAACTCACCAACCATGAGATCATGACCTGAGCCGAAGTCGGACGCTTAACCGACTGAGCCACCCACGTGCTAACTTGGCTCAATCTTAATCTAAATCTTAGCGTACTCTACTACATTACACTGCCCATCAGGACCTGGCATAAAATAAGCACTTAATCACATGTGGAATCTCTTTGTTCCCTCCTACAAAGTACGCTGATATTGAAGTGGGATTCTCAAAAAGATCCTCTGAGGAGAAAATCTGTAAGGATGAGGAAAGAACACAACTTCCCAGAAGTCTCTGCGGGACTCTGCTTAGCGATTTGAGGATGATGGTCAGAGGAGCGATCAAATATTCTAAGTACCTGAGAGTGGTCCCATGGGACTGGTTGGTGGATGAAGAAAGCCTTTTAGAGAAGCTGAGAAATCATAGGTGACATGGAAGAAGTGAAGAGGCAAAGAAAGAGACCACTCTCTTTGGGGTAGAGGGAGATGGTTAGAGATATGGGGGTAGAGGAAGATAGGAATAAAAGAAGGTTTTAGCAGAAGCTTTGAGTTTAAAATTCAGGAGGAAAGGAGTAGTGTCTAAAGGGAAAAATGTAAGAAACTTTTCTGTGTGTAGAACTGTGTGAATCTCCTGCAATTCCATTTAGGGAAACTCAAAACAAAAATCTGCCTTATTGTCGGAGAATATGGTTTTGAATTGCTGGGTTTTGTTGTTGTTGTTGTTGTTGTTTAGTGAGATTTTGTGCAGACACTGGGCTAAGCTACTTATTCAATCCTCCTGCTTCTGGAGGGGGCCACTGTATGGTTCTGATCCTTGTCTGCAGCATCTAAAGAGGTGTGATCCGGAAAAGACCATGAGGTAGTGAAAGAGCAGTGAGGAGAAGGGAGGAGTTAACTGCCTTTAACTGCTTAACTGCTGGAGCTAAATGATACAGTCTTTCATAAATGGGGTTCCTAACGTCTGGCTCAGAGAAATGTGAGGCTCAGGTGAGGTGATAGCACTTTATACGCTGTAGTGGCTCCATGGATGTCATTTAGGATGACTATGCGCACCTACATTTGTTAGCTTTCAGGCAGTTCTATGATGGACAGCGACCATCTTACTTAATGTGCATTTAGATTTTCTGATTTCTTGCAACTTAGTGGCTTTCTAGAAATTACCAGGTGTCATATGTGTCTGTCTTTGATGAGGCTTGGAGAGGCAGGAATGGCAGGAATTGCTCTCTGGGAGTATGTTCTGATAAGTCAGATGGCAATGATCATATTTTCCAAACTCAAATTGATGACATATGGTCAGACAAGAGGATGGAATATTTGAACCGGGTGTATCTGGAAAAATCTGGGCTCATTGGTCACCAGAACTATATAAACTGGCGTTGCCAGGAAGGACTCTACAAGGCCTTCATTTTCAAGGTTTCTGCTGGAGGGCAAAATTCCAAGTGTACAAAGAAGTGCACTATAAGGCTTTTAATTTCCCCTTCTGCACCCAGGGGGACAAATAATTAGTGCTTTCATAGGTCTAAAGAGGAGACCAGAGCCCAGAAATTCTGCTATCAATGCTGGCTTACTAGGAAAAGATATGCTTCTGCCATGCATCAGTAAGGATTATAACAGATTAGCAACTAAATTTGAGTTAATTAAAAATAATCAACTATAATAAGAAGAGAGTTTCCAGAAAATTACCATATTGATCAAGTTGCTGTCTAAACAACTTGGAAAACACAGAACAAATTTTGGAGGCCCAATGCCAAGTATCTGAAGAGGCTTATTAAAATTTGCTTTAAAATATTATAAAACTCAATTTTATTAATAATGATCATAAAAATACATAACAAATAAATAGTTGTGGGGATGTTTAAGCTTTAAAGTCTACATAATTTTCAAAATTTAAGATGTAAAATGCGACATGACTTAAAAAAGTTAGTACTGAATGTGAAAAGGAGAGTTTTTTTTTATATGGGAATAACAACATTTGATGTGCTTTGTAACTACTTGAATGGTGATGTGCATTTTGAAGTAGACTGTACTTTTTTTGGAAAATAAATTCTCTTATAGTATGGGGCCACAAAGCTTATCATTAGATTACTAAGAAGGAACGCCTATAAATATGAATCTTAAGTGCTTCGATTCCTAATTATGATCTAGTTACAGATTTTTTAAAAGTCTTCCCTGAAAACACAATCACTTGAGAAACTCCTGATTTGTCATAGCAAATATATTCTTGGCAAAATAAAATGTTTGTCACATGAAGCTTTCAGGATCCTGATATGAATGAAAGTAGATTTAGTAAAATGGATTTCCTGATTTAGTTTCTCAAATTTCTCAAGTTTCACAAAACACATTGGATGACACAAATTAACCAAAGTTAAAATGTTTCTGCTGGTGTGAAATCTATTAATCTGTGTTTCATTTGTTGGATTTACATATCCTTCTATCTTCCCAAAGGATTTATGATGACTGTTTGCTCCCTGTATAGGTATATCCTGAATATTGTAGGCTGCTCTCTTGTTTTATTTTTGTGCCTCTAGTTCTTTTGTTCCATAAAAATATACATGGACAAAGTCGATTGAAAAAGCAACCTATCTCGTGAAGAAAGGCAGAATCCAGACTTGAAGGATAACCTCTGCCAAAAGTCATAAGCAAACTTTTCTTTCGCCCCAGCGGCTCTGAGCTCGCTCATAACCCATAAAGTGAAGATATCCATCACTCAGCTAAGCAGTACCTGCAACAGCGGGGGCGGGGGGGGGGGGAAGCCAGAGATTGCTATTGCTGGATGCTGAGCTCCGAAAATAATCTTACAACTATAATGGGAGTTTGGTGCCCAAAGGAGAAAAAGACAAATACAGGCCCTGGACACCTCAGTACATTATTTCAGAAATAAGATGAAGACTGATACAGAAATTAGAACTCAATATCGTGAACAGATAAACAGTCAGTTCTCATTCTTTCCAAGTTGTCTAGGTGATTTCAGAAGACTGGGGAATTGCTTGATTCCCCTTTACTTTTCAGAAATAGATGAAGTAATTAAAAATCTTCCCCAAGAGAAAGTTCTTGGCCCTGGCGGAGCTACAGGAGATTTTTATAAAACCTTTGGCTTAGCCCTCTCTGTACATTTGGTTGATGAGCTCAATCACTTGAGAGACTCAGGTGGATTCATCTTTGCCAGCCCTTACATCCAGATTATCTTAATTGCTAAAAGGGATAAAGATACAGAAAACTGTACCACATTTAGGTTCAAACCCCTGATTAAAGTGGATATCAACTCTTGGAAAGGATCCTGACAGTTCTCATCATTATTTGGAATCTGGGGCATAGTAATCAGGCAGTTGTTTGGGGATGGGTCATTCTTTGATTAAGATGACTTTTTTCAAATTTCAGTTCAGTTAGAATCATAGGGCACTGGCCACTCTACTTATTGTTTTTCTACTAAAGGACACTTTTTATTTTTTGGCAGACCAGTGAGTGTCAGGTATGTACTATGGGCTCAGAAATCCAAGGCCTTCATTACTTAATAATAGCTCTTTTGTTGGTGTACCAAATGAGCAGGACAATCTGAATTTCTCCATTTCTCAATGTCCTTACAGCTGAAGTGGGGAGGCTGATGTTACATTATACCATTAGCTTATTGCTACACACACACACACACACACACACACACACACACACACACATGCACATACATACACACAAAGGTGTGGGAGAGAATAGATAAAAATACATCTTGTAGTATAATTCCGATTATATGACATTCTGGAAAAGGCAAAACTATGGGTATAGTAAAAAGATTAGTGGTTGCCAGGTGGTAGGGAGACGGAGGGATTAACAGGTAGAGTACAGAAGATTTTTAGGGATGTGAAACTATTCTGGATGATGCTACAATGGTGGATTCGTGTCATTATAAATGTGTACAAATCTGCAGAATGTATTACACCAAGAGTGAACTCTAATGTAAAGTATGGAGTTTGGGTAATTATGCTGTGTCGATGTAAGTTCATCAACTGTTCCCCACTCTGGTGGGGAACATTGATAATGAGCTAGGCTAAGCATGTGGGGGGAGGGGGGTATGGGAAATCTTTGTACCTGCTGCTCTAAACTGCTATGAAACTAAAACTTCTCTGAAAAATAAAGTCTATCAAAAATATGCTGCAAAAGTTTTCATTGTTGTTGTTCTTAAAAATGAAATAGACCCTCCAGCAACTTTCTGGGTAATGAATGTCAACATATGCATTTGCCAGGACTATCCAGATGATCGAGGCAAACACTTTTTTTACATGAAATTGCCATTTAATTGCGTTTTTCCCCTCAGCATGATGCCCTGGCCAAGTATTCTAAAAATACTTGCTTTACTAAAGAGGTGTCTCTAGATGCCTACCATATATACAGGCCTCTCTTCAGACAAGTCACCGCATCTACTCGTGCGGGAAGCTCCGTTAAGCAACTCCTAACACATGGTTGTCATCTTCTATGCCACGTGACCCACCATGCTGACTACATGTCACTTGAACAGGGAATCAGTAACTGACTCAAGGGCATTCAGTGACCAATGGTCTTTAAAGAATTGAGGCATGAGGGGTGCTTGGGTGGCTCAGTCCCTTGGGCATCCGACTTCAGTTCAGGTCATGATCTTATGGCTTGTGGGTTCAGGCCCTGCGTCGGGCTCTATGCTGACAGCTCAGAACTGGAGCCTGCTTTGGATTCTGTGTCTCCCTCTCTTTCTGCCTTTCCCCTGATCATGTATTCACTCTCTCTCTCTCTCTCACTCTCTTTCTCTCTCTCTCTCTTTCAAATATAAATAAACATTTACAAAGTTAAAAAAAAAAAAAGAATCAAGGCACAAAAGCGATATCCAACAAGGACAATAGGGGAATTTGAATGCAAAAATTCAAAGAGAAAGTAAAATGGTTGTAAGATATATGAAAAAGGCAAAACAGAAGAAGAGCTGAATCAATTTAATAGTTGACATTAAAGATCACTGACTTTCAGCTATTGATGGGATGACAAAATAAGTTGCTAGTTGTGGTGGATTCTCAATGATATCCAAAAACATGTCTAGGTTTTCATTTAAAAAACAGTGAAAACAGTTCCTAGTCTTTTTTAAGGTCTCTCTGTGGCTGTTCTGAGTTCTTATGTGGAATGGTCATTCATTCAACAAATAATTATTGAGCAACTGCTGCATTCCAGGAGCTTTGCTAGTAGCTGGAAGAACAAAGAGCAAAAGAGACAAGATTCCTCCCCCACAAAGATTCTAGTCCAGCAAGCTTTAATAAGACACATTATTAACTGGGAGACTTAGAATGGTGCTAGGATGAATAACTATATGCTATGAGACTTTTGGCAGGGTGCCCTAGCAGAGTCGTGGGGCAAAGAGCTTCCTGTGGTTGACATTCTTGTCTCTCATTCCTGTGAGATTCTTAGTAAGTTCTCTTTTACTTGAGTACAAAGCAAAACCATTAAATTTGTGAATAAAATCATCAATAAATATAAAAATGTAAAAATCAGCATTTTAGATGACTTGATGGGAATAGCTCTATCTTCCAAAGATATCCAATATGGAAACATGGGAAGGATCTTTCTACTGGACAACTATTTCCTTGGTTCTTCAAAGTCAACAGGAGGTTATCTTCAATGAAATAATCACCTTTCCTCTAGACATGTTACCTCCTGTTTTATTAAATATTTCACTAGCATTAGCATTTTCTTATATTTCCAACATGTCATTATCTTATTCCTTCTAGACTCTGTTCTTTCAATCTCACTAACCACATAGATTCCATGTCAGCAACGAACCTTACAACCAGCCTCTCCTCTCCATTCTTGCTATTACTTGTATCTAAACCAGAGGTTGACAAATTAGAATCAGGCCAATTCTGACCCAATGCCTGTTTTTATAAATAAAGTTTTATTAGAACCTAGCCATGTCCATTTGTTTAAGCATTATTTATGGCTGCTTTCATACTACAACAGCATTGTTGAGTAGTTGAGATAGAGGCCAAGGGGCCAAGAAAGACTAAAATATTTATTGTCTGGCTCCTTACAGAAAAGTTTCTGGACCCCTAATCTAGACACATCATCCTTTCCCTCAAGTATTAAAATAATGTACTTTGTTCCTGTCAGTTTCTTTCCTCATTATAGTCTCTGTCCTACACTATAGTTTCTAAAACACTAATATGATTGCCACTTATCTTCTTCCAGTTCGACATGAGCATACTTTTGCCACAGGAAAAACAACAAAAGGGGCATGCTGGCCTTTGCAAAAAGCTTTAACAAGCTAATTCAGCCTTAGCACTTTCCCACCACCATGTTCCTACCACACAGAACCCTTCACACACACCATGCATACTGCCAAGAATGACCAGCCCTCACTCCATCTCCACCCAGTTCTTGGACCTTCATCTGCAAAATTCCTATTGTTTCTTAAAAATCAGCTCAGCTGCTGTTTCCCATGTGAAACTTTTACATCTCTCCCTTGGGCTCTTTTCCTAGGGTCCCTTTGTCTTCTGGGCTTTTACGGGTCTGAGTTCTCACATCTACTACAGGCTTACCATGCTCTATTGCTATTTCTCTGTTTAAGTACTGCCTGCTTGCATGGATTATGTCTCACTTAGTTTGCATCAAGGGCATTTAGCAAAGTCCCTAGCACTCCTTTGGCATTCAGTAAATAGTTTCCATTCTAATTTGTTACTGATAGTTTGTCTCGACAGTGTTCAGATTCATGTTTTTCTTAGAATTGTAGAAAACCTGGATAGGTCAAAAGATTTATATGGATTCTCTCTTCATTTTTCCCATTATCAATTACTGAGGTATAATAACTCTCTTCAACAAAGTAATGATCTATTTGCAAAAATAAAATGGACCTAGATGTAAACAGAACATAATGTAAGGGAGAACTCAAATAAGAGGTGATATGTGGGTTTCAATGAGAACTGTATCAGACAAAATAGTTTTGCAGAGGAAATATGACTGGTTTTTCAATGCCTTAAATGATGGATAGAATAGGACAAGCAGTCAGTTTAGGAAATGCTTCATCATTCATTCATTCATTTATTCATTCATTCATTCATTCATCCACTTCACTGTCTCCTCCTTGTGGACCTTCTTGCTTTCAATACCTGAAAAGTATCTTTCTCTCCTAGCTTAAACAATGAGTATCTTTCTCTTCACCTGGCTTATCCTACTTTGTTATCTGATTATCTTTCAATCTAGGGTCTCCTGACTCCAAGTTTGGGTTTGATGCACTTTTCCCTTTACAGGGAAATAAATGCTTGTTTGCTTGGTTATAATCTCTCTAAAGTGTAAAATGTGGTAAGGACCATTATTTTCCTAGTTTACTAGAGTGACTGGCACATAGTGTATACATTTGATTCTTTGCTTTTCATTCTTTTGACAGACATTTATTGGGTACCTACTATAAGCCAAAGTACTGGAGTTAAAGTTGGTAAAGCTTTAGGGTAGGAACTGAGAGGACCCGGAGTAGGAAGAGATGCTGGAAAACAGTTAAGTAGGTAAGATGCATGCATGACTGCAATGTGACTCTCTTTAAACCAATAAGAGCCACACCTTGAAAGCTTAAAATCATATTTCTCCTTATACCCTCTTTGGGGAACTAGGAAGATCCAGTGCTGTTAAGTGGTGGTTGAATGAATTAATTGATACATGAGGGTAGGTTCTCAGTCTTCCAAATTCCTGCCTCCAATGTGATATTTAGAGCTCTGTGTTTTATATTCACTTGGGAACAGCTGACAACTGGTAGAATTCTAACTCAGTATCTGAGATTTTAAAGTTCTTAACCAATCTAGCCATTCTAGGGCTAGGAGGGGATGTTATTAGATAGTTCTGTGTACCAAGTGGTCAAATGTTCCCAACTCTGCTTACTCCAAAAAGGTTTGGTGTTTTGTTTTAAAACTAGAGTTAAAACACTGGTGTAGAAATATGAATGGAAGGGAAAAGAATAAGCTAACAAGAAAAAAGGCCCACTGCCACAAGCAAGCTGTTAACAATTTGTAACTCATCTCAAAATTTGTGAAATGCCTATAGCCATTCTACTTGGGGTTAAGACTTGACATATTTGGTATCTAAAAAGTATCTCACTTTGTAAGTGTTCAGGGGGCAATTTACGTAAAGAGAAGCACAAAATGCAAGGGGTAAAATCTTGCTTAAAGAATCTTTAGGAATTTGGACAGTGAGCTACAACCTCCCCTCCCACATATGCATTTTAGAAACTACCTTTCAGATTGACATCAAATGGGTGTCAAGTAGGTGGATGTGGAGATAACCTCATTCTTCTGTGGGGTCACCAAGCTCTCGGGATGTTAGCTTACAAAATGATTGTAGGCACTGCTCTGAATTCCCAAAGTGGAAGGCTTTGTCCAAGCTCTGTGATTTAATAAATTTGGCTATAGAAACAGCATAAGACTTTTCTAGTTTGAATATATAAGAGGCTAGTAGAATTAATAAAATATTTATTTTTTAAAAAATGAGTTGGTAGCACAGTCTAGATTCTTCTTTTACTGTAATATTCCAATTTAAATTATTTGTGTGAAATTCAACTGGATATAATTGGGCCCAGAATAGACAAGGACCCAAATTTCTGAGGTGCATGGTATTCAGAAGTTGAGGCTAAATTCCACCTAGGAGAAAGATGCTAAGGTAAGAGTTTGGGATAGAAGATCAAAATAAGAGCGTGAATCAAAAGAGCCAGTAAGGGCAACAGAAGAACTCAAAATGAAGGTGCGGTGTGGGTGAGTCACACAAAATGCAGGGAGGGTTTTGAGGAACCAAACCCTTATTGTATCTAAAATGGGATATGAGACCAGATGAATGTTGGCAATTTAAGACTTAACAGGAATGTTAGGCTCATTTATGTATCCAAAGTAGGGTGAAAAGTAGTAGACTTCTTACATATTGCTAAGTAAGTATCCTTAGGATATTCAGGGTTAAAAAGAGGCTGTTTTCACCCTTGGTTTTTCTCTAGTCATTTGGTATGTGAGTCCTTTTATGGACTATTCTGAATGTATGGGAACCTTGGGATCTTGTCTATTTATTTATGAGCAAGTATGGACTACCTTGTCCTATTTAGTCTCTTTCTACTGGACTCTAGTCTGTATGTTGCTGTCAGGACCTCTTCCATCATGGTGCTGCTTGGCTTGTGAACTTATAGTGGCTTCCTACTGCTCCAAATCCAAAGTTCAGATACCAGGATTTCCATGAACTCCAATTAGTCTTTCCCCACTCATTTTTCTCTACTTCCACATAAGCGCTTCCATAGTTATAAGGCAAGTCATTTTCTCTCCTCCAGCTTCTACCTATTCTCACAATGCTTTTCCAGTTGCTCTCCTTCAACCCAAACTCCCCACTTCTTTCAATGCTCATATCAAAGTTCATAAGGTCCGGGAAACTTTTTCTGATTATGTTTACTTGGTTTAAACTTGGATTATTTTATTTTGCCACAATACATAGTCTCTTAAACTTTCATATAGCCTTAGAGTTATTTCTAAGTGGATTCAGGCATGTATAGCTTTTTATAGAGGGCCCTAATGCATTCAAAATTCCTGAGAAACCTCCTTTACTTCTTCTTTGTAAGCTTCAAATAGAAGTTTGGATACATAGGAGACACTCAAGTAATGCTTATAGAAGTGATAAAGATATACTCCTACACTACTGTGACTTCCTAACATAGAGTGATAAAAATTGGTTTGTAATACAACAAGTGCTCAATTTTTGTATTCTAAATAACATGTATATAATTCTATAATTTATAGTGTTCAAAACTATGTGTACTTTGTCTTAGTATAGGAAGTATAGAGTAAATTATTTCAACTTTACTAACATTTCTGTCCTAAATATCTGACTACCTATTTATTTATTTATTTATTTATTTATTGAGAAACAGAAACAGACTGCAAGTAGGGGAGGGGCAGAGAAAGGGAAGGAGATGCAGAATCCAAAGCAGTTTCAGGCTCCAAGCTGTCAGCACAGAGCCCGATGCGGGGTTTGAACTCACACACCGTGAGATCATGACCTGAGCTGAAGTCGGATGCTTAACCAACTGAGACACCAAGACACCCTTCTGACTACCCATTTATGTGGGGTGAAAAAAAGTCAGGTGATTGTTTTGGTGGTAGTGGGGTACCACAGATTTTAATGAAATTGAACTGCATATCAGCATGAATTGTATTTTAGGTTAAATCACTGAGGTATCACTTTCCAAAGCTAGACTTGTGCATAGAAGAAGCAGTTGTTAATCTATGGAATCCTATTATAGGTATATAGATACATAGATAGGGATAGAGATAGAGAGATGGACAAGGAATATAAACTCTTATAGATTCCTATGAGTAGAACCTCTTTTTCATATACAGCTATCTTATTCATTGTCAAATCTTTGATTAGGCAAGAGGTTGTGGTGTGGTCTTTTATCAATGTCAGTGGGACTCTAATAACTTTTTAAGGATGACTTGCTTCTATGCCCCCGATCTTATTTCCTTGTGTTTCAACCCAACACTGAGTATTCCATTAATGACTGTTCTGCATATTGAATAGAGAATGTTTTGTTGAGAAAGACCTATTTTTTTCCCCAGAACCAGTAAGGATATCATGTGCCAGATGGTTAATTCCCATGGGTTAATGAGTGTACCCACACACTTCATGATTTGAAATATCCTGCGGACATTTCCTTTGGTGAAAGGATTGCTAGATTTTAATTTACATTTGTATGAAGTACACATTTGCTTTTTTCTGTTGATACGTAGAAAAAATAGATTTTTAATCTTCTGATGTTTGGGACTTAAATAATTTACAGAAATGTAAGTTCTGGTCAAATTTTAATATTATAATTATCAATTGCATTTAAATTTGAGAGAACACAGCTTTCTGATGTGCATGTAAGGGGTAATCGTTGGTAGTATTCAAATGAATCATTCTTTTATCCCTGTTTCAATAAGATTTATATTTTTAACTGATGGGAGTCCTTTACATTGTCATGCCCAATTAATAGACTAATAATTTATATCCATTTAAGAGGAGGGAGACTCTTGTAAAGCAGTAATGCTAAAATATCCAAAAATGGGCATAGGCAGAAAATTAGTTTTGAAACCACTTTAAGAAGAGCCCCAAATAAAAGCCATCGCAATTTTATATATTTTCAAGTCGTTGGGTAATGATAGTTCATCCATATAGCTGAGTTTACATAATCGCTTATGCTTTAACGATTCCAAGATATAAAAGGTAACCACAGAAAGCAAATAAAGTCATAACACAAACTATTTGTACCAACAATACATTTATAGGTTTTTGAACATAAACAATAAAGTGGTATTTTTACAGCACTCTATAAACAACTATAATTTGTACATGCAACAAAATTATATGGGCCATTAGCAGTTCGGCCATGACCTCTGTTGCTGAGCAAGGCACTCAAAACTTGTGACATCTCAAGGCCAGAGTTACCTCTGGATGTCACTTCAAGTGTTCCAGTCAGAGTCAATTCATGGTAACTCGGACTGAAGGTAACTCCTTCTTTTGTTAGATGAGAGTAGAGGTGTCATCTTCTCATGAGACGGGGATGGGATTGGCAATACACTGATATTTATTCAGGGTGTGCAGACCAAGCATTCCAGAGGGTTGCTAGTGGGAGGGGATGACGTAGCCAGCAAGCGCTAGGGGTCAACTGGGAGGTGAAGCAATAGCTGCAGATGCATCAACAGACAACATCTGGAGTCTTTCTTGGGTAAGTAGTTGGGGTGTAAAGTTCTTCCGTCGTTTTGCACGTATAGCACAAGCTCGAGGTGAGAAAAATTAATATTGCATCCTGTATCCCATGTATCAGAAAGTAAAAGAGAAGAAAGGGATAATTTGGGGACAGTGTTTGAGTGAGAAAGTAAATATAATACAAGAGGACTTTTTCAAAAAAGAGGGAGAGAACAGCTTAATGAAGAAAGTAAGTGGTTCTCCTAAACACTTTAACAGAGACATGTTGAGGGGTTCACTAAGGGTATTTAATAAGATAAAGTAATATCAAGTAACATTTAGAGCAGAGTACAAGAAAAATGCTTCACATTAGAGAACTTTAAAGTTCAGAGCAAAATGAATGAAATGGGGTTTTTTGGAATCTATTTAAGGCTCAACTTTAAAAAAGACTGGCTAATAACTGGCTGGGAAGATAAAACTAGAAACCGCAGGAGGTTTTTGACTCACGCGTATCCCGTATATCAGGTAAGAATCAGTTCACATATCTGCAAAGAGAACACATTACGATATCAAAGCTTTTTTTTCATAGTTTTACTTTGCATTTAAAACCAAAATCAGATTATAGATATATCACATTAAAGATTCCATTTCCCACTGGAGTCTGGCTATTTTGCTCTAATATTTTCAGCTACTTTATTCCTCCTGTATTACATTTTACTTTTCTTTCATCTTCCCCACCCCCAATCTGTACATTTCTTTGCTTCATCTAGTTCAATTTACTCTGGTAATGTTTAGAAGGAATATTATAACTCAGCCTCATGTAATGGTTTATAACCTCTTGATTTTGTGATCTTTTTAAGGGCAGTTATATTGACAAGTAAATTATACTTACTTCAGCCAATTGTATGTACTCATGTCACTTTACATTTAACTTTATCACTATTTGTCAAATTCTCCCCTGTGGCCTTTTTAATGTTATGATGTATTTGGCAATATATATTTTTATTGACATTTCAATTTTGTTTTGTAGTGTGCTAAGGTTACAAAAAAACAAATGACTAAGAGGCGAACCTGAGCTAATCTCGGCTAAAGTTAAGATTTAGGATTCTCTGAGAGGATATGGCTTTTGTTGAATGCACTGATCTCTGGACCCACTAGGACCTAGAACCATTTAGTCAAGATGTAGACGGTGAACCCTATTTGATAAGGCATAAGAACAGGGAAAGAGATCCTTACAAAACAAATTCAAGATTTAGATGTCCTTACTAGCTTTATGCTTTCGTTGCATGTTTTGTGGTCAGTGAAAGAAACCTCAAATCATTTAAACATTAGGTTTGTTAGTATTTGGCATTTTAGTTTGGTGTGCTAATTATTATTTTGCCTAAAGGTTTGTTTTATATTACTTATTCCTTGATCAACTCATTCCAGATACTATAAATTGTTTTTATTTTATTTTATTTTAAATATTATTTATTTATTTTAGAGAGAGATTGAGAGAGACAGCGTGAGCAGGGAAGAGTCAGAGAGAGAGACACACACACACAGAATCCAAAGTCAGGCTCCAGGCTCTGAGCTAGCTGTCAGCACAGAGCCTAATGCGGGTCTCGAATCCATGAACTGTGAGATCATGATCTGAGCTGAAACAGGACACTCAACCATCTGAGCCACCCAGGTGCCCCTATAAATTGTTTTTATAACCTGTCTATCTTGATCTCTGTTATTTTCTCCTCCTCCTATACCATAGTGCCTAGTATGTACTCGATACATGTTTGATGACCTATGGCTACTATGTCTCTGACACAGACAACTCACACACAGCATTACTGTTTTTTATTTTAAATATTTATTTATTTTTGAGAGACAGAGAGAGAGAGAGTGTAATTGGGGGAGGGGGAGAGAGAGAGGGGGAGACACAGAGAGGCTCCAGGTTCTAAGCTGTTAACACAGAGCCCCACGTGGTGCTCAAACTCATAAACCATGAGGTCATGACCTGAGCCAAAGTCGGACACTTTACTGACTGAGCCACCCAGGTGCCCCAAGCATTATTATTAACAGAAATGTGGACTGCACACTAGATTATGATTGGTGTATTTCCCCCCTTAATATTATTAATTTTGGAAAACAAAAGCAATGAACTCTTTTTATTTGATACTTAAATTGGCTAACTATACTGTAAACTCCTTAGAGCTGCACTAAGACACTAGCATTATTAGCCACGTGTGGCTATATAAGTTTAAATTTAATTAAAGTTCATGAAATTTAAAATTCATTCCTTCTACTACATCTGAGAAGCCACATTTCAAATTCTCAATAGCTGCATGTGTCTATTAGTCACCATGTATTGAAGAATGCTCATTATGGGAGATTTTCATTATTGTAGAAACTTCCTTTGGACTGTGTTGCCTTAGAATTTTCTCTTGGAAGAGCCCCCCATGTAGATTACTGCAGAATGAGAAAAAAATTCTTTCCTGTATGATTTCATATTGTTTTAGGAAATGTCTATTAGCTCAGACCCACAACCATACAGGCAGGACCACTCCTGGTGCTAAGTGAGTCAAAATGACATTAAGTTGACTGGTACCAAAATCACAGAGTAAGATTAAAATGCCAGGAGCTAGATCTGTCAAATAACTTTGTAGTGTCTGTCCATTCTTTTCCTAGCGGTCTGAAACATATACCGATGCCTTTAGATATTGGCTTGACCCGTCTCTATAAAGAATTGCTGTTGGACAATGAAAAACTTCATACATATGCTGTGTTTTCTGGATAGTCTGTCCTTAAATAGAGACAAAACCATGGAGAGCACTGAACGTACGTACCTCATCACTTACCCCACCTCTCTTAGCCGCTGTAGGCTAGGGTTCAAAGGGAAGTGTTCTGGTATTCATGTCTCTGCCTAAGGAGAGGCTCATTTTCTAGTTTAGATCTGTATCAGGAAGTTATGTTTCCTGCCAAAAGGAGATTTAAGGACGGCACCCTCCCGGTATCACAAAAAGAAAAGAGATCACCCACAACCCAGACAGAGATAACAAACAGATCACTCTAATTAGGGAAGAAAAAAAAAAAGATGCAGCATTCTTCAAACACAGCCGAACACTTCTGGGCTGTAAAAAGAGTGAACCTTTAAGAAGCTTCTTGTTGAGGCCTTTAAAATGAACTTTTCATAAATTATACATGATACTATGACTAAGGTCTTCATATGAAAAAGTGACTTTCTATGACAGGCCAGCAAAGGCCTAGAAAGGGATATTGAAAACTAAAAAGTAAGAGAAGATCCAGATGGAATGAGAACATAAATGTTTCTTTTTGTCCTGCTCACTGAAGAGGTTTGATTGGTTCTCAGTGAGTAGGGGCTAGAGGTTGAAATCAGAATTCCACTGTTCTATTGTTTACATTGATGCTGCGATTACTAAAATGTGTTCTGCAGAACTGTGAACTGGTTATGGGAGAAAGGGTTCATGGAGTTAAGTTTAATAAATACTGGGTTAAATAAGATTAAATCATTTTTAAAAATAATCATAAGACTTCTCAAGACCTTTTCTATATTAATGTGTGTTGTGATTCTCTAAAAAACTGTGGGAAGGGTAAAGAATTGGTTAAGCTTTTATAACAAGTACTTGGGATTTTAGGTAAAACCCAAAGACAGAGAAAAATTGATGCAAGTAGCTTCATATTATAAAGAGCAGTTACTAAACACACTGCCACAGGACTTAGGGGTGACAAGACGATGATGATGGTGTGCCCAGTTAATGAGTGAATACTTACAAAACTCTTAGCACAGTGCCTTGTGCGTAGTTACTGCTAAGAAAGCATAGTTGTTGTATTACGTCGGGTTGTGGTGGGCTGTTAGTGGTAGAATTCACTCTTGGCCACTCTGTTGGTGGTAGAAGATACTGAGACACTCTTGACCAAGCAGGAGAAGGATGCTGCATAAGCCCTAATGACATGAAGTCCAAGATGGCCAGAGTGTCTTCACAGGGCCCAGAGATCTGGCTCATGCCTGCTCGGGTAACAAAATGTCCCCTCCCATGTGGGAGTCTGAGTGGGCACTGTGGATCACTTAAGGATCCAGGTGTGGAGTAGTGTTGGTGGTAGTGTTGGGGTGGAAGGAGCTCACTGGCAAGGAAACAAGGCAGAGGGTGTAACTAGAGGTGAGCATAAAGCCTATAAAAGCGACAAGCCTTGACAGTAAAGGTGAACTCAACTCCCGGCAGCAGTGAACAAACTCTCACTTAATGCTTTTAATGTGGGAGCAAAATGAGCATGCCAGAATTTGGTATATATTTGTCACATGTTGAAATGGCTGGGGAAGAAAGTCACCTGTAATCTCTACAATTTTTTACTCTGGTTTCTCAGTTATAATTGCATGTGAGAGGTCTGCCCCAAGCTTTCAGTTGTGAGTCCTTCTTGCTGAGCTCCTCCAAGCAAGATGATTGGAGAATCAACCTTTAGTTGAGATAGATTTTATGAGAGAGGAGTAGGCTATGCTCTGAACAGAACAGGATCAGGCTCTGAAAGGGAAAAGTGAATGAAGCAAAAGGACCCCATGGGAATTCAGTCCCAGAGGGAAGGAGGGGAGCAGGACTCAGAGGCAGGTTGAGAACTAGGCCCATTAATCTCTCCCTCTTTCCTCCTCTCTTAAGCCCCCCACTGTACCTCTGTATGCTCCTACTGCTTTTGGTGTTGACTTCGGCCTGTACTCTAACATTACTCCATCAGAGACCTGGGGATTGGTGTTGGCCCAAATTGACTTGAGGAACTGCACATACACACCAACCTAAGAAATACAATTAAAACAATAAGATAACCTGAGTGTACTCTAAACACATGGAGGATATCTTCAGAATGCTTTCTAACTGAGGGCGGACTTGTTAGAACGAAAATTGTATTACAACATTGACTCTCTGGGTAAGGCTTGAGGCAGAAATGATTTAGATTTTAGAGTTTTAAAGAAACAGGAAATACAATGTGGCACCAATAAAGATAATATTTTAACACTTAAAAAAAGCATAAACACAGTTGAGTATAAATGAGTGCTACAGGTCCTTCTACTACTGTCTCATGGATAGTTTTTAAATAAATGATGGTATTTGTTCTGTGGATTCTCTGTAATATTTTTGAGCCCCATATCAGTTATTGGTTGCAACACAGTAAGCCAGTCCAAACCACAGTGGCTTAAAATGTCAACGTGTTATTACTTGTGTTGACTGGGCAGTTTGTTGCTGTCCTCACATAGCTGCAGGGAGCTGCAAGATCGGGCTACAGGGGTGGGGTGGTTGCAGGGGCTGGGACTCTCTACATGTCCCTATGTCTCTGGAGTCTTCACTGCATGGCGGTCTAAGGTTCCAAGGCAGCAAGGACAGAAGCTGCAAGATCTTTCCCAACGGAGTCTTGGTATTCACATGACATCACTTTCCCCATGTTCCATTAATCAAAGCCAAGCACAGAATGGGCCCAGATTCAGAGGAAAGGGAAATAGATTCTACCTCTTGATGAGAAGGGTCGCCACACTGCAGTTACATGTCTAAAGAAGAAAGACTTTGTGGTCATCTTTGCAAAGAGTTGACAGCAACCCTGAAGGAGTAAGAAGGAGACTTAAAAAGAAGGGGATGGGGGCAACTGGGTGGCTCAGTCGGTTAAGAATCCAACTTCCGTTCAGGTCATAATCGCACAGTTTGTGAGTTCAAGCCCTGTGCCGGGCTCTGTGTTGACAGCTCAGAGCGTGAAGCCTGCTTTGGATTCTGTGTCTTCCTCTTTTTCAGTCCCTCTGCAATCTCTCTCTCTCTCTCTCAAAATAAGTAAATATTAAGCCAAAAAGAAGAAGAAGAAGAAGAAGAAGAGGATGGTAGACAGAAGACTCTAAACAACCACATTGCCTCTGTTTCTCATTAAAGCCTACAACTTTACACCTTTCCCTTCCAGAGGCCTTCCCTTCCACTTGGTAAAGCTGACTGTAATTTTTGTATTGATGTGTAACCAGTAGAACTGTAGTATGCAACCATATCCAAGATGTAGATGAATTTCCTCCAAATGTGTGCTGGCTGCCTACATTGCATAAGTATCCACAGTGGCATAGTGAGAATGGGGGGAAAAAAGAACGTCAAAGGCAAAGCTTCTGAAAGTGGGGCACTCCTCACAGGCATCCCAGTCACTTGGGGTCCTTTGTTGAGAACCTTGCATCCTACTCAATCAGAATCATAGTTGACCCACCAGCCCATGAGTTCTTAAGCAGAAACTTGAGAACGTGTGCATTATGATGCAGTTCTTAAGTGTAACACTAGGAGAATTTTTAATTTAACATACTTCAGGGTAAGCAGAATTTGGAAAATGATGAGCATTACAAAGGTACTTGTAAACTTGCCTGTTAGTGAATTTTATTAGACTGAAAGTTTCTGGAAGGAAAAGCAGAAACCTTGGCATCATCTAAGCTCAACAACATTATAAAAGCCCATAAAATCACATTGAATGACATTGTATTTTGATTTAGTAGCATTAAAAAGCAGAAATATCAAATAGGGCACTTGCTCTTTATACATTAGACTTGTAGTCTGGTCCTAAAGGCAAGTCCTATAATCAATTAGTGTTGTCCAAAGACAGAAATTCCATCAAGTTCTAGCTGTAAGATTAATTGTTGTGTGGTTTAAGCAATTTTATAGCATTGCTTTGGGAAGCCTACCTACACAAAGCCCTGTTTTAGGGGTTTACTATAAATGTTAACTGTGGTTTGATATGGAAAAAAAAGTTTAAAATACAGCTTTTCTTAAAATACATTTTATAATAAAATCTGTACCAAAGTATCAATCACTTGTTTATTTTTTGTTCAGAAGCATTTAGTTAAGTGGGTGCTTATTTAAAATCTGTAAATCTTTTCTCCCTTTTTAGGCCTTTAATAACTATCTAGTTAATGAGTGAATGATGTGATGTTGGACCCATTTCCTGCAAAATATGCAGCTGTTTTCATGGTACTGTGAGCCTTATTAAACTGATATTCTGAGAGCTATTTCATATTGCTATTCAAGTACTATATAGTTTTAGAAAATATACTTTTACTTTATCAGTATTGTTGCTAATTTATTTTTTCATGACAAGAGCAACATTAAAAAAATTATCCACTGCCATTAGGATTTAGTATCAAATTTATAACCTTATAGTTACCCTTTTAATAAGTGTATGCAGATACTCACCATCTTTAAAACTTCAGTTCTTCAATTTCCCCTGTTTATCTTGCCTTTTATTTTTTATGGAGCTTGTTTGTTGTCCTTTCTCCCTTACATCTACCGTATTTTTCTCCAGGCCACGGCTGAAGAGGCTCTGATGTTACGCCTTCTGTCTGATGAGGAACAAGTTGGTCTGTTTGGAGTCTAGACATTTTCCAACCCCTTACACACTCCTCAGGTGCGGGGCTGGGAGAGGAAAGAGAGGGAGCAGAGTAGGGCGGAGGAAGGAGCAAAGTAGCCACTTCCATAGGACTCCCGCTCTCCCCAGCTTCCTTGCTGATTGAAGAAAGTTGCTTTCTGGCCTCATCTGTCGGGCCGAGGAAGGGAGTATGCTGTTAGGCAGTGCATGTTCTTCACTCTTCCTGGGGCATCACTGGAGGGAGTGCACCTCCAAGCACGGGACTTCACCAACAACCCATCACTGCTAGTCTCTGGATTGATAAGGAAGGGCCAGGGGCATTGGAACAGGTGTCCTAGTTCTAAACTCAGGATTGAGAGAGAAAGAAGAAAACTCACCAGGTATTTTGCTCTGCTATTGTATTCATGTTCTGCTACTGAGTAGATACTCTGCTAAGGACCTTACATATTTTTGCCACAGCCCTGTGAAGTGGATATTGATGCTTTTTTATTGGCAAGGAGTTAATTTAAGCTCAGAATTTAATCACTTGGCTTAAATCACACAGCTACTAAGAAAGAGAGCTACAATTAAAGTAAACAGAAAAGCCAGAATCAAACTCCATGTTAAATGACTTAAAATTCATAGAGACAGGAAGTAAAATAAAAACTTAAGGATCCGCCTCCCATAATTCAGATATATATACCCACTGCAAAATGACCCAAGTAAGTCCTAGAATTGTGCATATACTCAGTGGTTAATAGGTACTGACTGAGGGCCAAGGTGCCTCTCCTATGAATAAAGCTCTGATCCACAAAGAACAAAACCGACAAAATCAAATGAAACCTATAACTTTTGAGCTGCTGGACTTTGGGTTACTGACCATGTTTTCCATTTCAGGGTCTGTCATGACACTGAGTCCAACAAATTTTTTTGTTTTAGACTCATTCAGGGATTATCAAGCTTCATTTTTACTGCACCCAGTGAATATTGCATGGTGTGTTACCTGACTACCCCGCTCTTGCGACGAACCTAAAAAGGAATTATACTCCATGTGCTATACTGTTAGGAACAAATTCCATTTCCAAACCTGTTGTTCCAGGGTAGACACTTTTTCTGTTCCAGGTCTCCTGACTCCTATGCAGTCTTACTTAGCAATGTGTACTTAATGATTAATACAAGGCAAGAGTAGCATTAATGAAAAGAAAGGAAGTGTTTCATCCTCCACGTATTGAAGCGCTACACAAAGAAAACTATGCAGTGTAGTGTTGTGTGATGTAGAATATGCTTAGGATTGGCCCTGGGGGAAATTATGAAGGGGTGGAACTTACCTTTCAGCCTTCTTAGCTCCCACTTTCCGAATTCTTTGTAGCATCTTATACCAGATATCATTATCTTTAATGACCGCATACTGAAACAGTCAGATGAATGAATCTCCACTTGTCAAATGCGTCAAACAGAAGGAGATGTCTGGGAGATGGTTAATTTGTTCTGAAACCACAGCGTGGAAGTCTAATTTGTGAGAATGGGTTATCCCTCGGCCCTTGCCTCACACCATCCTACATGTAAGATCCCTTGTTTAAGTGACTAGGGAGTAAACAACCCTGAAACAATTCTTTGGAAATGGGAGCCGGGCAAATAGGATGACTGGTGTTCCTGCACGTCCAGCAGAGCTGGAGACCAAGGCCCCTTCCATGGTGGCTCTGTTTGTCAAGACACCCAGTTACCTCCTTACAGTTGCTGTCAAAAGTGCATGAAGAGAAACTCTGCTTTTGTCCAAAACATTTTTCTTCTTACCCAGGTAAGAACAGAAATCTTAGTTCAAGGTCTTCTATTAATATTCCAGAATAAGCAGGCAGAATTGTGAAAGGTTCTATAAACCTTTAAATTGTCATTAGCTAATCGGAATCATTGTTCAGTGATCATTATCTTCTATTAAATGACCACTGAATCAGAATGTTCATACTGCTTTTCAATTAAAATGTAGAATAGCCAGAACGGACTCAATAGCATACGAAGCAGCAGCAATATGACCCAGTGAAGCAGCCATTACCCAGAGGTAATTGACCACTTAAGAACTTAAGTTAACTTCTTGATGCAGCCAGTTATTTCTGCTCATGTCATTTCTAAAGGCTTTTCCTACAAAAAGAGCACTCTTACAAACAATATGCCCGGTAATAGGGTGTTCAGATAAAAAGTGCTCTTGATTTTTAAAATTCCATCAAACATGACACTGTATTTTTCCTTGTCATTTGTTAGGGGTTCGTGCAATATCCTACAGGGATCAAATGTGGAAAGGTGATAGCAAAATAGAGGTGACATAGATTGTTCATATGATTGGTAAAGGATTTTACTTTGAATTAAAATGTATTTACACACACACCCACACGCAGACACACAGAACTATGGGAAAGATCAAAGCAACTGATGGCAAAATGAAAAATTCAGCCCGTCAATCAACTCAAACATGACAGCAGACGATGTTTGGCTATTTCTTTTTCTCTCACAGAATTATCAATTTTTGTTGTTGTGATTGTTCCAGAAAACGTAGAAAGAGCCCAAAGACAAGAGAGGATGGACTAGTTACTGAAGAGTTAAGTTTTCCATAAGAAAGAGAAACACAGCTAAATACTACATCACAAATTACCATTTTTATGTCACTACCCCACTGTGACTTTAGCACTGAGCCTGCTACCTCTTCACACTCTCATTAGGATATAATGCATATTCATGGTCCTGATTATATAGCCACTTTCTTGACTTGTTTTAATTGTGCATAAAGACACTGTGACAGGAGACCTGACCTTTTCAAGATCATTTTCTCTCCATTGCTTTTCGCAAAGCTATTAACTTGTCTCCTTCCCAAAGATTGCAATAATTTATTTCCCATTAATAAAAAATTCCTGGTGCCATGCAAATTAAAATTTATTCAGCAAATAGAATTCTTTGGATTATTTTCTAATGGCTTTAAATACTTCCAGCTTAGGAAGAAAAATAATATTAATGGGTACAGGCTGAGTGGATAATTGCATACATTGGAGAAAAATGAATATATAACCAATGCTGTAGCTTACCTCACATCAATTACCTAGAAGAGTTGCTTTACTTCTTTTTTCAAAAAATATATTAAATAATTTATTTCAGGGGGTATCATTATGGTCTTGAAATTATCCCTATTATATGAAAAGCTCAGCAACTTACACGTATAAACAACACATGTTGGTATAAGAAAACCAGACCAAGTTAAAAAAAATGTGTGTAGGTGTAAATGACATTATTTAAGGAGGTCACTTAGCTAAAGTGGCAATGAATTACAATATAACATGAGCAAGGGATAAGTGAAATCCAAGGAACTAGGTTTCTTTTCTTACTAAGTGGCACCTGTCTTTCTCTTTGTAATCAGTCCTTCATGAAAGAACCAAATTTCGAGAGGATGTCACTTTTGAACTTCATTATTCTGACAGAAGTGAAGAATATTGTCATCATGCTCTGTACTTCTTTTCTTTTCTTTGCATTTTAAGTTAATTGATGAAAGTCGGGTGTTAAAATGTTTATGTGCAAAATGTTTTAGACCTAAAGCTTTGTGGGTAGCACATAATAATTACTGTCAACCTATTTGCTCCATATAAAAATAATACCAGTGCCTAAAGGTTGACATTTTAACTTCGAGCCCTCATAAACATAATTCTTTCTGGTTCTTGACACACTAATTGCATTGGACAGAAGGGATTAGAACACCCAAGAGAACTTTGTGGGCTTGAAATTTTCCAATGGAAACAAAGCTCTTTGAGTGTTCTCTTCATCGTCTAGGAAATTAGAAAAGGAAGAAGTGGGTGGGCAATCTAGTTAACCTGCCAAATGGGACAATTTTTCCCTTTAAATAGAAGACTTCATTGTCTGTTCCAATCTAATTTTAAAGACTTCTTTTCCTGTCCTCTCTCATCATCCAAAGGAGTAAAAATCAGGGAGCACTGCTATTTTGATGCCATGCAGTGTACGGTCAGAGTTTTATAGACATTATTTCACTGGACCCTCCAGATGAGCTTTTGAACCAGGTAGGGTCATTTTTTCACACCTTGTTTTACAGTAAAGGAAACTGAAGGCACATAGAAATGAAACTGTGAGCTCAAAGTTATAGGCTCATAAATTAAGAAAACAGGATTCAACCTAATAAGGTTCTGTGGCTCTTCCTAAGTGCTTACCAAATTAGCTCAAATAAGCCAGACTTGACAGCCTCTGTAGCCGTACTTGTCAACTGGGGGCAATATTACCCCCCAGGAAACATTCAACATTCAACAAAAGTGTTTTTTGTTGTCACAACTTGTGTGTTTGTGTGTTGGAGGGGGCAGTGGATGAGCGTTTTACAACACACAGAATAGCAGTCCTCCACAATTCAGAATTATTCGGTTCCAAATGTAATGAGTCCATTGTCAAGAAATTCTGTAAACATGAGATTAAGAAAGTAAAACAGAGGGGCACCTGAGTGGCTCAGTCGGCTAAGTGTCCAGCTTCGGTTCAGGTCATGATCTCATGGTTTGTGGGTTCAAGCCCCGCATTGGGCTCTGTGCTAACAGCTCAGAGCCTGGAGCCTGCTTCGGATTCTGTGTCTTTCTCTCTCTCTGATCCTCCTCTGCTCATGATTTGTCTCTCTCTATCTCTCAAAAATAAATAAATGCTAAAAAATTAAAAAAAGTAAAACAGAGGTAAACAACTTTCTAACCAAAATACTTTATAGATCCTTGAATTTTTAGTTGAAAAATTGAAAGCATCATTGGAAGCAATGATGATGTCTCCCCACACAATGGAAAGAAAAGTAGGAGAAAACCAAAAGCAAATGAAGCCAGAAAATAAAGCAAAATGGTAGTCAAGAGAAGACAAAAATGGAAATAAATAATTATTAAATTATTGATCACTTAATTAGTTATTGGATAATCAACCATTTAATTAAATAATTAAAATAAAATAGTAAAAAGAGAATGTTTAGACGAAGGATGGATTAAGGTTCTAGTGCACACAGCAGATGAGATAATTGTAAAATTAATCCAGAAATAAAGATCAAAGATGATGTGGATCACTAAGCCTCTAGAAAAGGACACTGACAGTCATGAGAATACAACACTTGATACTTGCCATGAGATGCACAGTGACAAGAAGTATTGTTAGATGATCCATTTGGAGAAATGCACAGAAGGAGAGAAGAGAAACTCTAGGAAATACTCTTTTTTTAAAAATGTTTTTTATTTATTTTTGAGAGACAGAGACAGCGTGAGCAGGGGAGGGTCAGAGAGAGAGGGAGACACAGAATCTGAAGCAGGCTCCAGGCTCTGAGCTAGCTGTCAGCACAGAGCCCAAGGCGGGGCTTGAACCCACAAACCGTGAGATCATGGCCTGAGCTGAAGCCAGATGCTTAACCAACTGAGCCACCCAGTCGCCCCTAGGAAATACACTTGAATGCAAGATACAGATTCGGAGTTTCAAGGGTGAAAAGTTAGGGAAATAAGTGAAAGAAGGAGAGCAATAAAGGTAAAAGTGGAAAATTAACCAAAGTAGGAGTTGAAACAGCACAGAGCATTCTTTATGTGGGAATTCGTCTTCCCTGTTGTGAAATCCTCATACAGTGTGTATTGTAATCAACTTAGTAGGAGGAGTATATTTTACCCCGTTCAGTCATTTTAATAAAATGAAGTATTACAGAATATTCTGGTGTTTTGTAAAATTTAAGACGGTTCTGGGATTTCTAACCTTACCAGGAAATCAAAACTAACAAGTCTCAATGAAATAAAATTATGGTGTGTGCGTGCGTGTGCGTGTGTGTGTTAAAATAAGGATTCTCAACAACGTGCGGCTCTTTTGGGTTCTTGGACCCAATTCCAACATGTTTGCAGGGGGGCTTTCCCCACACCAGTGAGTGATTCTTTTTCTTTTTTTTAAAGTTTAGTTTTTGGTAGAGAGAGAGAGAGAGAGAGGGAGAGAGAGAGAGAGAAAGAGAGTGGGGAGGGGGGCAGAAAGAAACGGAGTGAGAGAGAATCCCAAGTAGTTTCGCATTGTCAGCACAGAGTCCAATGTGGGGCTCAAACTCAGGAACCATGAGCTCATGACCTGGGTTGAAATCAGAAGTCTGGTGCTTAACTGGCTAAGCCACCCAGGTGTCCCATTAAGCAACTTTTCATCACCGACAGGAAGGTGGCATCAATACCCTACCCAGAGATAGTGTAGGATTCCACAGGCTGAGGGCTCAGTCTTACAAGACTGGCCCCTACTGGCCCCATTTCAGAAGCCAAGCACAACCCCAGGCGATTACTGTATCTATTTCTGACCAACTGGCTATAAATCAGAGATTTCAACAATCCTCTCCAACTCAACATGCCCATCTCAAGTCCAGGTTGTTACCTGTACTTCGGACTCACTTGCTATAAATGAGCACAACCATGGGGCACCTGGATGGCTCAGTCAGTTAAGTGTCTGACTCTTGATTTCAGCTCAGGTCATGATCTCACGATTTGTGAGTTCAAGCCCCGGGTCTGGCTCTGTGCCTACCACACAGAGCCTGCTTTGAATTCTCTGTCTCCCTCCCTCCCTCTCTCTCTCTCTCTGCCCCTCCTCCATTCATTCTTTTTCAAAAAATAAATAAACATTTAGGGGCTCCTGGGTGGCACAAATTGGTTAAGTGTCGGACTCTTGAGTTCAGGTCCTGATATCACAGTTTGTGAGTTCGAGCCCCACATCAGGCTCTGGGCTGATGGCATACAGCCTACTTGGGATTCTGTCTCTCCTTTTCTCTGCTCCTCCCACCTTGTGCTCTCTTTCTACCTCTCAAAAATTTTTTTTAATTAAAAGAAAACATTTAAAAAAAATGAGTACAGCCCAACTTCCTCCTCCTTGGGTTTGATTAATTTGCTAGAGCAGTTCATGTACTCAGAGAAACACTTTACTTACTGGATCACTGATTCATTAAAAAATAATATAACCCAGGAAGTGCCAGATGGAAGAGATACATAGGGCAGGGTGTGGGGAAAGTTTGCAGAGCTTCTATGCCCTGTCCAGATGCTCCATTTTCCCAGTACCTCCATGTGTTCACCAGCCCAGAACCTCTCGGAACCCCATCCTTCTAGGGTTTTTATGGAGGATTCATTAAATTGGCACATCTGATTAAATCACTATCCCCTGGTGATTGAGCTCAATCTCCAACCCCTCCCCTTTGAAGGAAGACAGAAGGTGGGACTGGAAGTTCCAGCCCTCTAATCTCAAGGTCTACTGTCCTAGTAACCAGTCCCCACTCTTTGGTTCTTTCCAAATCCCACTTCCTTAACATAACAAAAGACACCTTTCTTGTTCTCATCACTTAAGAAATTCCAAGGGCTTTACTTCAGTGACTGTGCCAGAAATGGGGACAAAGACCAAAAATATGTTTCTTATAAATCACAATATCACAACAGCCTCAGCTAAACCTTTTTGCCTCTTGGCAATCTTGTTGAAAACTATCAGAAAAGGTTGATGAAAGATGAATAGTTTAGAAGTCAGACAACCTGAGAAGAGAACATGAAGCCTATCTATAGCTCTTATGGGCTTATATATTGCAGAAATACCCAAACTTTTCAAACATTACATTCCTATTTGGCAAACTAAGAACAAGAACAACTATCTCTTGGAGTGATATTAAAAATATTTCCCAACTAGTATAGAATGGGTGCTGAAACTGTCCCCAAACAAACAGAATGGGTGCACTGACCAAGAAGAGTGGACACTAGCTATAAACAGCCAATATGACCAGACCAGTCACTGATGGTCATCCCTGCCTTGCTCAAAGGGTTCTGTGGAGAATTATATAATTTTGCTTATTTATTTATTCATCTGTATATTATACATGTCCTAGCTCTAGATGCTGTAGTGGGTCCTGGGAATATAGAAATGGTCAAGTATAATGTCATGCTTTTGAAAATCTTATAGTCTAGTGAGAAAAATAAACATATAATTAATATAATTGCACATGTGTCAAGGTATTATAAATATTGAGCTTTTTTCACTTATCATGAACTTTGAGGTTCCACTGACTTGCAAGTCTCTAACCTTAACTTCTCCTTGGTATCTAGTCCTACACTTTCTGGTGCCTGCTGGCCATCCTGCTGGCTATCTATGCCGAGTGCAAGTACCTTCAAACAAAATAACCTCCAAAACCAAATTTACTACTTTCTGTACAAGACAATTTTCTCTACCTTATATTTCAGAATGATGCTGTTTTTTCTCTTTGTTGCCAGGCCTAAAATTGTGAAGCCATCATTGAGAATTTCCTACCATTTGGGGCTCATATCTAATTCCCAGCCAGTCCTGTTGATACTTCCTGGTCCGATTCCACTCCTGCCGCCCCCACGCTGCCTTTGTTTTCCTGGTTCATACTAATTCAGATTTTATTACCTCCTACCTGGATTCCTCTCTAGGCTCTGCTTTTGCTCCTACTACATATATTCCTAATTCCTAACTCTTTTCCCGAACTACCAAATGTCTAAATTCCATTTATTCTTTAAGACTTGTCATGTTTACTGTGTGTTATTTCATGGAGTATTACTTTCTTTATTTTAATGTTTATTTATTTTTGAGAGAAAGCCCCAGCAAGTGAGGGGTAGAGAGAGAGAGAGGGAGACAGAGTATCCAAAGTGGGCTCTGTGCTGACGGCAGAGAGCCTGATGCGTGATTTGAATTCAGGAACCATGAGATCAGGACCTGATCTTAAGTCTGGTGCTTAGTCTGCTGAGCCACCGAGACACCCCACTTTCTTTTTTTTAAAGAGTTTATTTATTTATTTTGAGAGAGAGATAGAGATAACATGAGTGAAGGAAGAAGAGACAGAGAGAGAATTCCAAGCTAACAGCTCAGAGACAGAGGCAGGGTTTTATCTCATTAACCATGAGATCATGACCCAAGAGGAAATCAAGAGTCAATTGCTTAATTGACTGAGCCACCCAGATGCCCCTGGATTATTATGTTCTGAAATGAACTTGTTCTTGTATTTTCTTATATGAATATGTCTTCTTATTATCCTTCCTTTCCCGACTATTAGCTACATGACAGCAAAAAACTTTGGCTCATGATAGACATTCAGTAAATATATGTTTAATGAAAGGAAAGCCCAGCTCTGGATCCTCACAGGCTAGTGCCTCTATCATCTTGCCAATCATTGCTTTTAATAACAATCAAGAACCACACCCAAAAGTCAATAGTGCAAATAGTAATCTCTATAATTAAAAATTATGTTGTCTGAGCATGATTTTTTCCCACCTATATCACCTCAGTATTGCTCCTAAAACACAACTCTGTGGCTTTAAAAAATTGTTTAGCTTCAACGTGTAAAAGAAACTTTAGCTTTAGTCCATTAGAACAACCTCCCAAAACCTCATTTTCTTCTGCACCTAGATGAAAGTAAATTAAAGAACGTAGATTAAAACAAAAGTATGTAAACCCTGCTGTTTCTCATTTGCTGTGTTAATCAAGGCTGCAGGAAGATGTTTTTGTCTCCATTAGCCTATGTTTTCATTTTCTGTTTCTCTCTCCCTTCTCTCTGTTCTTATATTCTATGCCACTCATCTGAGCCTTTGATACCTTTCCAGGATAAAAATGAATCTTATTCAAATATAAACTATTCAACACACTTGTGTTAATTGTGATACAGTAACAGAGAATCAATGTAAAGACATGGAGTAAACAGTTTCATTTTTATTAATTTTTGTTCCTGAATGCAAAAAATACACGTTCATTTTTAGCAAATCTGAAGACTCCAAAGAAGGAACCACTTTAGACGGTATATCTGAAGTGGCAGATTTGTGGTGCTGACAATGAGTAGTTCAGCAATATTCTAATGATTGATTTCCAAATAAATCGAACATGAATTGATGCTCTAAAGTTCAGAGGAAAGGGAAGCCTGACCTGTACTACCCAAAGGAGACACCTCTGCCCTCACAAATCTTAATTTATCTCCATTTTAATCACATTTCTAAAGGCTTCTCCATTCAGCCTCATTTCTTACTCCACTCTTTCAATAGCTTTTGACTCATTGCAAAATTTTATGTTAGTGTTAAATAAAATGCTCCTTATCACAGAAGCTGATACGGAAGGTACTGCAATGACTCCGCAACCCTGTTTGGGGAATTTATTTCAGCAAAGGCAGAGCTATCATGTAGCTGAGAGTGGTTTTGCAATCATTATTCAGGAGATAGTCATAGAATATATTTTATTTTCCAGCAAGGCTCTTACAGTGCCCTACTTTATGTGGCCATTTAAAAGTATTGATTATTGCCTAGTGGCACTGAAGATATGCATCCTGAAATCAGGACTGAGTTACGGATTATTTAGCTGAAAATTTATGCTGTGGATGCATATCTGCTTAATTAAATAGAAGTCACATCGTCTTACATGAGATACTCTTTCAGCTTTGCCTATCAAAACAAGAATGAAAACTAAAGATGGCTGCTGTGAAGGGGAAAGGCAACTTCTTACAGCAAGACTGTAGCTGTTGGTCAGTCTCCAGCACAGAAACACCCCATGTTGTTTGGAGTACCCAGCTGAGTTACTACTGTCTGAGTTCTACTTTTCCCTCTGCTGGGAATTGTCTTAGCACTTCCTGATGTACCTGCATAATGAGGTTGTTGCACCTGTGAAATAATCATCACACAACCCGTCGCCACTCATGGGATGCTCGGCACAGCAGATGCTCCAAGTCATCATCTCCTGGTGGGCTGACTCCCCCCTCAGACCTTGTCCCGCTCCTTCTCTTCAGTGCAAGCATGCTATTTAATCAAATGAAGTCTAACTCGGCAAACGGCACAAAACTCATCTGCATCTTCTTCAAATCAACACTGAATTCAAATTTCCCCATCCTCAATTTTCTGCTTGAAATGTGGAATGGGCATAAGACAGTCATGTTTATGGGCACCCAAATGGCTCTGCCAAGGAGAAAGGGATGTAAAAATCTGATGGAAATACCCATGGGTCTAACCCTATAATTTGTAAAAAGAACCAACAAATAATGAAACCCTTTGCTTTCTTACCCCCAAATAATGGCATTTTAGTTTAAGACAGAGTGGCATAAAAATTTCCCTCTAGTTCTCTTGGTGCCTTCTATATACAAATGCATGTGTGTATTGGGATATTTTTGAACTCCAGGACGCAAAAAACTCCATTGTAAACTTAACTGTCACATGTACACTCATAGAAAATAGGGATCTTGATCTTCTTGACTTCTTAATTGAAAAGGTGGGTGTTCATTCTCTAGTTTTGCTGGATGTGAGAGACAGTTCTACTGCTTTGATGTCTTGTGTTCAACGCACGTCTAGAGGCAGACTCCGAAACAGGAGTTGCCTTAGTAAATTACATGTGTTGTTCCAGAAGCCGTTTGAGGAAGACTTGCTTCTTCTGTACTTGCTATCATCTCGTGAGCATCAGTGTATATTGAACAGTTTCTGCTTCAAATATCTAAAACAGGATCCGTTTCTTACACTAAACCATCACTGAAACATCCTCTGAGACTGTTGAAACACAGCTCCAAATTCTTTGAGCCTCTTCTCATTGAGAGGTGAGATGTTTGTGCCTTTGCCTTGAATTTGGGCTCTATGACTGCTTGACCAATACCAATACAGTATAAGTGAACCAGTGTTCAGGTTTTAAGAAACTGGCAACTGCTACTCTCTGTCTCCAAGGACCTCAGCTCTTGTAACCCAGACCCTAGCATGTGTGGAAGACAGACAATATCCAGCCACCAACTCACCAATCATATAAGTGAGCCATTTTGGATGTGGATTCTCCAGTCCTAGGCAAGCTGGCCTCGCTGATGTCACAAGCAATAGAGATAAGCCTTCTTGGCTGAGATCTGCCCAGATAGTAGACTCATGAGTTAAGAAACAAACAAACAAACAAAAAGATTGTTCAGTTTATAGTAAAAGCCATCTTTCCAATTAAAGAAGTCTGCTATTCTTTGATTTGCCTTTCTATTATGATTAGTTGCAGGCTTTTGTAATGGCCATTACACTTAAGTAAGATGAAACTAGTTAAATGTGAACAACTGGTTCTTCTTCTTTGGAAAATGACATCAGAAGACCCTGCTGTTGTTTAAAGCCACTAGGTTTTGCCATATCTGGATATCTGGAGTAGTCTCTAGGCCAGAATATTTGTAGAATAAGAACAAAGATGTCAAATCTAGGCCAAAATGTTGTCATAGTTTGGATTTCCCTAAAGCAGACCCAGATGTGAGGTGGCTGGGGTATGATGTTAAGAACAAGATAGGAAGGAATTTTGAGGACATGAGGTCCTCCCATCGATTTCATATCACATCACAGAGCTAGTTGTAATGTTTTATTCTGTTTAAGTTTGATGATATAAAAATATCACGTTTTCTGCCATGGAGGCACCTATATCAAAGAAAGAATTTATAATTTTGGCTCTTAACATTCAGCTGATTTAAGTGTGAATGTATATTACAAACCACTGGAGTTATGGGTAATAAAAGGCAAATTAAGGAATGTCAACTTCATCACCTACAACATGTCATTTGCTGTAACCTGAACCACTTCGCAACAGTTCAGTCCTACGGTGTCACATTTCCCTGCGTAGGACTTGGTGCCTTCCTAGTTTCTCCTTTGTAGGCAAACATCTCACACAGTTTCAAGAAGGCATGATTATTTTTGTTTCCTGATGCAGAATTAGAAATGCAGTAAATGAAATGATGAGGCACCAGCTCTGGCCTTTCTACATTCTAAGAAGTATTCAATCATACAGAACACAGCAAGGTGAGACTTGACCTTTCTTATTGAAACTGTAGATTTTCTTAGTGTGACCAGGCAAAGTATACAATTCAAGATTATAATAATTAATACAAATTATTTATATTTATAAAGTCATCATTTTAAATAGCTCACACATATTTTATTTGGTTTTCATAAAACCTTTATGAGCTGAATAGAGCAGGGATAGAGCGTCATGTAATTTTTTTTTTTTTTGGAGTTTAGAATAGTAAGATGTAGGATGTATAAGTGATTTGTCCAAATCAATGTTTGACCTGAGTCATCTATTTCGATTATGAACATGGAGCAAATTTCCTGGGTAATTTCTAATTTTCCACCATCAAGGCATAACTAATGGATCATTTTAGAATGCTTTGTTAACAATTCATTGTTCTATATTTTAGTGACCTTTCCTTTGAAACTTTCTGTTTAATTGACTGAGGTCATGGATTGAGTATAATGGTCATTTTGAACTCTTCATTTCTAAAATAAAATTAAACAAACAAACTCCAAGAATCTTTGAACTTTGGGATTTGCAAAACACCTTTAAAATTTTTTTTTGAAAATTTTCCATTTTACCAGTGAAGAAACTAAGACTCTGAGAAATGAAATGATGTTTCCACAGTCATGGCTAGTTACTGCAGAGGTGGATCTAGGACCCAAACTTTTTGACTGTTCACCTTGAGACTGAACGCACATTCAGTGTTCTTTATTGCGGCGTGCAATAGCGCTTCTCATAGAGTAGGGTCTGCAATGTATCCAAACTGACTTGGTTTTTTTTCTTTTCTTTCTTTCTTTCTTTCTTTCTTTCTTTCTTTCTTTCCTTCCTTCCTTCCTTCCTTCCTTCCTTCCTTCCTTCCTTCCTTCCTTCCTTCCTTCCTTCCTTCTTTCTTTCTTTCTTTCTTTCTTTCTTTCTTTCTTTCTTTCTTTCTTTCTTTCTTTCTTTCTTTCAAGAACATGAGCAGAGGAAGGGCAGAGTGAGAGGAAGAGAGAGAAAATCAAGCCCAATGCAGGACTCAAACCCACAAATCGGGAGATCATGACCTGACCCAGAATCAAGAGTCAGACACTTAACTGACTGAGCTACCAGACACTGAACTGACCTTTCTTTCTGGTTTTTTGTTTTTAATTTTTCTAATGTTTATTCAGTTTTGAGAGAGAGAGACAGAGCATGAGCAGGGAAGGGGCAGAGAGAGGGAGACACAGCATCTGAAGCAGGCTCCAGGCTCTGAGCTGTCAGCACAGAGCCCGATGTGGGGCTCGATCCCACAAACCGTGAATTCATAACTTGAGCTGAAGTTGGGTGCTTAACCAATTGAGCCACCCAGGTGCCCCTGAACTGACTTTTATTTCTATCACAAGCCACGTGAAGGCAAGGATTAGGCTTTATTTACTTTGCATCTTCTATAATGCCTAGGACCAATTTAAGTTCAAACCAAATGTGGAAAAAGCTGGGTGGAATCGGGTTTGGAAAGAGGATGACATACCATACATACCAGGCAGATGTAGGGTATACAATGGTAAGCCATTTCCTCCCTTCTCCCCTTCAAGAAATTTGCATGGTAATGGAGGCTCTCTCCATAAGCACCTGCAGTTGTTACAAAATAGTAACAATGGATGTTTCTATGTCTCCTTCCCAAGCACTCTCTCATACCTGCTCTTATTTGATTCTGTCACAACCCCAGGAGGGTTTTTATTTGAAGGGAGCACATTTTGGAGAGGTTAATGGGTCTGTTCAAAGCTGGACAGGGAATGCATGTAGAGTGGGGGATTTGACCTTGGGCTTCCCGTTCTAGAAGCCATGCTCTTTTCAGGTCCTGTCTTGAACCTAGGGACCATCTAGAAGATGGGTAGGACAATGGATAAGGAAACAAGAAGTCACATTTGAAAAATAGTTTTACCAAACACATTCTGTAGCCTCAGGCAATCTTTGATGGGCCTAATTTGTTCACAAAAAAATATCTCTTGAGACAACCCAGGAGGAACAACAACAAAAATGTGAAATAAATACTTTCCCTTTTTTTATGTAGTAAATCCCATCCTTTGTTTCTAAACACTCTAGTGCAAGCTGGGAAACCCTAAGTCTCCTGTAGTGGCTTGACATTTCAAACTAGTAGAGAATACAGATATTCAATTTGAAATAGGAAATAATATTTTATGTGGGTATTAGATTCCAGCCAGATACTTTTTTTTTTAACAAAATAAAAATGTGAGAATACTAGTTCACAGTTTGTGTTGAGAGAATATTGCTTCCATTTCTTCCCGAGGATACAGAGGACACATGCGTGTTCCATCTACTGAGCCGTTATCACTTTATT
This sequence comes from Suricata suricatta, assembly GCF_006229205.1. Lineage (NCBI taxonomy): Eukaryota > Metazoa > Chordata > Mammalia > Carnivora > Herpestidae > Suricata > Suricata suricatta. The sequence goes on from NC_043714.1 coordinate 36,854,455, forward strand.
TGCAGTATATAATCAAACCCAAGGAGACATCTCTTTTGTTCACAGTGTGACTCTGCAAAAGAGAGAACATATCTGTTGGCCAGTCTGATATTCCAATGGAGAAGGGCTGTCATTAAAATCTTGCATACCATCAAGTGGGAAAGCAGACTTATATTGCAATTACTTTCCTATTAGCTGCTGCCCATTGCTCCTGACAGGTATAAATTAGATCTCGCTAGGTTGCCTACAGATTAATGAGTTCCAGAATTGGCATTCAATTGTTTGGGAGTGAAAGGCAGAAAAGGGAGGTAGATGCCAAATCTTTATACACCTGTGATTAGAAGATATTTTCTTTCATTTCATATTTTTCTTCCTTCCTCGGTATCGCTTGGGTGATAACTGACACTTCTATCCGAGGATTCCTTTCCGCGCGGCAGAAACGTGCAGCTGAGACGAGGCCAGAATTAATAATTTGCGTGAGCAAACACACAGCTGCTGTTTGTGGAGAGAGATTCTATTAACGAACAGTGAATTCTCATAATTAGCCGAGCGGTTTCTGCAGCTGCCCGCCTGACCCCCAGACTACACAAATTGTGGGTGGTGTTCGGCCTCGAAATCAATCTTACCTAATTACTATAAGCATGTTCCTCCAGTCCTAATGACTGCAAAAAATTAGACATTTCTTACTCATTCAAATGCTCTTCTTATTAGATTTTCCTTTGTACCTAAATTTATATTTGTCTATTAGCATTTCTGAGAGTGTACAGGTGTAGTTACAAATCAGACGCAGAGAAGTGTAATTCTCTACAAACAGGAGCAAGATCTGTGCTCCCTGAAAGCATCATTTCCCAAACGGCATTTAGACAACGCTCTTAGTCACTCAAAGCGCTGCTTCTCTTCTATGCCTGGACCCCCTTTCACTCCTCTGCTGCTGTTCTCTTACCCCGCTCAACTCCCCGAAACTCTATTCAATTAAAAGAAAAGAAACTGTGCATGCCACATAAGCCCTGATCTCATGGGAGTCGGGTTTCAATTTGTTATTCTGTCACCCTTAACACAAGCTGACTTATTTGACGTTGAATTGCATGGCAAGGGTGTGGCCAAGTGTCCCCTGCTCAGTCTCGTCCACCCACAGTGCAGCGATTCATATGCTATGTCTAGTATTCATTTGCTCAAGATGACTCGATGTCTTTTCTTCACAGAAGCAAACTTTGAACCAAGTCCTTAGCCCATCATAATGGCATCCGGAGTTACCTTTGCTGCTCCGGTGGGGGCGGTGCCCGTAGCCCAGGTACATTTCAGCTACAGTACTTTTGCCTGAACTTTCAGATATGAAAAAGTGCTATTCTGAAGTAAGGTGATTATCCCCAGGCACTAGAGTGCAGTTTGGGCCGTAACTCCAGTCCGCACTTAGAAAATGGGGTTTGAGTTGTCTCCTCCATGAACAATATCATCCAGGTCTTAGATGAATAAAAATGTGAGTGCAACTGAGACTATAACCTCTTTTTGGTCATCTACATGATCATTCAATGGTGAGTTAGTTGATTTTTCCTCCCCTTCCTTCCTCCCTCCCTCTCGCCCTTTCTTCCTTCTCTCTCCCTCCCTTCCTTCCTCCCTTTCTTCATCTGCCCAATATTGTGCTAGGTAAGAGATACACACAAATGGGTTGAATCAATAAAATCCCTCACCTTATGGTGTTTCTACTTGAGCAGGAGAAGACAGTCAACAAAAAAAGGGAATAAATACATGCATATACAATTACCCATTGCAAGAGACAGCAGTGTCATTTGAAGAGTATGAGTTTAGAATCAGACTTTGTGGGTTCAAATTGTGGCTCTAAAACTTACTTGCTGTTTGATTGTGGACCAGTGATTACACCTTTCGTGCCTCAGTTTCTTCATTTTTAACATAAAAATAGGTGCACTCATGCGGTTAAGATGAGAATTAAATACACTGATATCTGCAAGAAGCTTGGAGCCAAGTCTGGCATGTAGGAAGAACGCACTGCGTGTTTTCTATTGTTGTAATTTTCATGCAGGAACAACATAATCTAAAAGAAGAAATGTCGGGAGGGACCTTAACCCAGACAGGAAGGGAAGACCTTCTGTTGCGGCTAACATGAAGCAGAGACTTGAAGGCTGTGGAGAAGCTGACCACGAGGAGAGTACTGAGTATGTTCTGACCAGGAAACTGCATATGCAAAGGCTCTGAGGTAGGACAAGCTTGGAATGTTCCTGGAACTAAATGTGGGGGATCCAACCAAGGGTAGATTACAAAAGTTGAGAGATTCAATGCTCCAAAGCGTAAGCATGAGGAATGCTTTTGAATATCCTTTTGAGAAATCAATGTCACAATTCCACATTTAGTATATGCCCTTTTATAATCTTCGATCTAAAGATGAGAGACAACAGAATCTTCTAAAATGGCGCCCTGAAGAAAATAGATGTGATCTGATAAAGCAGGCAGTCAGGTTATTATTATTTTCTTCTTCATTAAGCCCTAAGTCCATTTGTCTTAATGGCAGCTACACAGAAGGAACGTTTGTGTGATAAGTCTTTATTGAAGTCAAGAGTTGAAAATCACATCAGAACTCAAAGGGAAGGAACAGAAGGAATTTTGCAAATCAGATCTAGTGAACTCTGGGTGTGAAAGACAGAACGTCCCCTCCCCCCTGCCCAAGACAAAGGCTAGCACTCACATCTAAGTCTGAGTCTTCAGAGCAACCCTGATATAAATAGGCATAAGTGGATTTAGGCAGGACTACCTCACATGTCTCAGGTAAGGAGAAAGAAAGACTTTAATATTTCACACAGAAGGACCAGAAATGAAGGAGCACTGGCTTCCAATTACTCACTTTGGGAACAGTCAGGGGCTAACAAATGTTGATGTATAATTGCTCTGCGAGGTAAAGGCCACGGTACATAACAACCTAATGCATCTCCCTCCTAGCCTCAGGGATTTGAGGCACCAGGTGAGGTTATTTCCTGTGGTCTTACGAACAGAAAAAAATATATATATTTTAAAACAGGCTGCTGCCATCCACCGAAAGTAATTAATTTACCATTAAATATAGAGGCAGTTTTATGTAATGTTTTAAAGTATATGAACATTCCAAAATCATCAATTCATATTTGGTCATAAGCCAAAATCAGCTCTTTAGAGCAGAATTTAATTAACTGTTCAGTAAACAGTGGTAAGATAAGGGAAATGAGGCCTGAGACTTCCTTTGGAGGTAATCTAGGAACTAAGTCGCATCACTGTCTGGCTCCCTTCTGCCAAGAGGACCTGATGTGACTGAAAGTGAAAGACAATCAGGGCTAGGAAGCTTCCCGTAGGAGGAGCCATTGAAAGGGTTTTTACTGCCGGCTGTTTACCTGGAATTTATGGCTAAGGCTTGAGGTTCCAAGGATGATTCCTAAAGTGTGAGTTCTGTATTTGCATTGGAATCCTTTGAAATGCACACAGTTGAAGTGCAGATTTATAGGCCTACCACATCATGGCTTAAGCCATAGTCAGAGGGGAGCCGGGAAGAAGGCTGGTCCAGGAATACCCAGCGATTTTGATTCTCGCCCCAGTTTGAGGAGACTGCTTGGGATTAGCAGGTCGGGTTCATATAATTTACTCCAGAAAACTGAAGGAAATGGAATTCTAAATTTAAGAGCCACTTTGTACGTTATGGAAGTTGAACAATTTTTTATTTTAAAGGAAATATTTAAATATTTAACTTTTAAAATTCAGATTTTAAATTTACCTTGCGTGGGTGATGCATATAGTAATCACAAGTCTGGTTAACAACCGTCGAGCTATCTGGAACACTGACAACCCCAAATGCTGGTGAGGATGTGGAGTAACAGGAACTCTCATTTACTGGCGAAGGGAATGCAAAATGGTACCACCACTTCGGAAGACATTTTGGCGGTTTCCTATAAAACTAATCCTACTCTTACCATATGATCCAGCTATCACAGTCCTTGGCATTTACCCAAAGGAGTTGAAAACTTATGTCCACACAGAAACCTGCACATGGATATTTAGAACAGCTTTATTCATAATTGCCAAAACTTGGAAGCAACCCAGATGTCTTTTGGTAGGTGAATGGATAAATAAACTATGGTGCCTCCAGATTATGCTAAAGAGAAATGAGCTATGAAACCATGGAAAAAACATGAAGGAACCTTAAATGCACATTACTCAGTAAAATAAGTCAATCTGAGAAGGCTACATACTGTATAACATGTGACATTCTGGGAAAGGCAGAACGGTGGAGACAGGCAAAAGATCAGTGATTGTTGGGGTTTGTGGGGAGGGGAGGAGGGATAAATACATGGAGCACAGAGGATTTTCAGGGCAGCAAAACTACTCTGTATGATATTATAATGGTGGATACATGGCGCTATGCATTTGTCCAAATCTGAACATTATACTATTCTAAGGGTGAACCCTAATGTAAACTAGGAACTCTGGGTGACCATGATGTGTCCATGTAGGTTCCTTGATTGTATCAGTGGCACCACTCTGGTGGAGGAAGTCAACAGTGAGAGAGGCTCTACATGTGTGGGGACAGAGGTATACGGGAATTTTGTCTGCCTTCCACTCAATTTTGTTATGAATCTAAAACCTCTCCAAAAATAAAAGTAAATAAAAAATTCAGAAGTCTAAGAAATATTGAGCCATTCAGAAGGAGTTATTTGGTCTCTGTTGTTTGAGACCTCCTATTAGGAGCTAACGCCATGGGCTCTCAGATGCCAGTCCCTCATTCAAGGTCTTGCACCAAGTGGCGTCAGCAAGCATTGGTTAAATGGAAGCTGAGTGTTCATGTCTGTAATGCTTCAACATCTGAATTAGAAACTAGATATTTCATTGCTGCATGTACTTTTTTAATTTGGAAAAGAACTGTGTAAGTTGGGATGCTTTCCTGCAAAATGAATATATTCTTGGTCAAGCCATGCATCCTGTTCTGAGCATGAATTTCTCTATTTTAAATGAAAGATGATGATAATTCCATCATGTGCTGAGAGCAAGAAATAAAATAATGTTTGTAAATGTGTTTGGCTGAACATATATAAAGGAATTGACCATATAGATAATAAACTTTGATCCCTTTATAAGTGCCAGCTTGCCTGAATTAGGAGAAGTATGTATTCTTAACACTTTTCCCAACTGGTATAAACTTTTAGAAGATGGTCCAGGCTTCTCATATCTAAAATTGAGGTGGGCTGTGAATCCCTTAAGATTTCTCCCATAAAGTACTTAACTATTTAGGGGGAAGAGAGGGAAAACTGGTAAAATCTATGAGTCTTCTTTTTCAGGAAATGCATGTATACTTTTCAGATAGCTTACTCCTAAACCCCCCACCCCCAAAGTTTATTCAGGGAACCCAAGTGAAGAACACCTGCATCAGAATATAACTGTACTAGATGAATGGGTACAGCAGATGTGATGTGAATATGTGTGTTAGGTATATAGCACAGTCACACAGGAATATTAGGCAGCCATTAAAAAGGATGAGATCTTGCCATTTGCAACAACATGGATGGACCTAGAGGGTATTATGCTGAGTGAAATAAGTCAGACAGAGAAAGACAAATACCATATGATTTCATTTATATGTGGAATCTGAAAAAGAAAACAAATGCATAAACAAAGAAATAAAAAGACAGAATCAGACCTATAAATACAGAGAACACACTGATGGTTGCCAGAGGAGTGGGGGATGGGAAATGGGCTAATGGGTGAAAGGGAGAGGGAGATACAGGCTTCTGGTTATGGAATGGATAAATCAAGGGAAGGAAAGACACAGGATAGGGAAAAAATAGTTAATGATATTGTAATAGATTGAATGGTGACAGATGGCAGCTACACTCTGGTGAGCGTGGCATACAGTATCGACTTGTCTAATCACTATGTTGTACACCTGAAATTAATGTTAACACTGTGTGTCAACTATACTAAATTTTAAAAAATGTAAAAATGTGGAGCTCCTGCGTGGCTCAGTCAGTTAGGCATCTAACTCTTGATCTCTGCTCAGGTCATGATCTCACGGTTCAGGAGATGAAGGCCCATTTCAGGTTCTGTGCTGACAGCTTGGAGATTGCTTAGGATTCTCTCTCAGCCCCCTCTCTCTCTCTTTTGCATATACTCTCTCCCTCTCTATCTCAAAATAAGTAAATAAACTTTTTAAAAAATATAATAAAGTGACTATACTCGTTGAGAAGAAGTGCATTCATTCATTCAATTAACCAACATTTATTAAAGCTTAGTACTTGGAGCACTAAATTCTTTTCTTAAAATGTTTTAAACATTTATTTATTTTTGAGAGACAGACTGTGAATGGGGGAAGGGCAGGGAGAGAGGGGGCCACAGAATCTGGAGCAGGCTTCAGGCTCTCAGCTGTCAGCACAGAGTCCAACACGGGGCTTGAATCCAGGAACCGCAAGTATGACCTGAGCTGAAGTCAGATGCTTAACTGACTGAGCCACCTGTGTGCCCCTTGGAGCACTAAATTCTTAAAAGGCAATCAGTCATGGCCCCACCTCCCTGGAGTTTAGAGTTTGGTGGTGAAGAAAAATAGCATTTCAGTGAATGGAAAAGTGCTATGGCAGAGGAAAAGTAAGAGGAATATGAGGTCCTGACAAATCAAGGAAGGCTTCTAGAGAGGCTAATCCATAGGGATGTTTGGTAGAGAAACAGACATTGGCCGGAGGAGAGGTGCAGGGAGATTAGAGTGAAGCCAAGAAGATGAAGAACATTCCAGGGAGAAGAAGGCAAATAGGCAGAGAATGTGGTCAGTTTACACTGGGCAAAAGGGGTGGGTCAGCAGAAGGGGAAATGAGGCTCGGTAAACTGGTGGGCTGTGTGTCACCCCAAGAATCCCAGATGTTCCCCAGAAGGCTTGAGGAGACAGCCCAAGAGGGTTTTAGGGCAGGAAGCAACTTGGGTTTGCACTTAGCATCTTTGTGAAACATGGATTGAAATAAGCAAGATGGCCACCAGTCTGGAGGATATTACAAACTATCCAAAAGGAAGAGGATGGAGGTTGGAACTGAGGCTGTGAGCTGAGGCTGGAGAGAGGGGGAAGGTTTCAGGATCTGTTAACAAGACTGAATCTGGCAGTCTAGAGCAGAGATTGGGTGAAAAGTCAGACTGTCGTAAGCATTTAGAAGGACTCAAATTTCAAGCTTGGGCTAGGCAATAGGGTGAATGTGTCCACACCTTTCACTGAGATTAGCGGAGGGAAAGCAGGTTGGAATGGGATGATGTGAGATAATTAGTTGAGATGCCTGTGAGACCCCCCCGCCCGGGGTGATGTGCATTTAGATGTCCCGGGGTCTCAGAGCAAGATATAGGCCAAAAATAGAAAATTAGGAGATGTTAGCAAGCAGGTTAAAAGGGAAGGAAAGAGAAGGGTTAAGTAGCATGCAAATTAGGAGTTATGATGAGGGAAAAGGATCAAAGACAGAAACTTGGGGAAGAGCTTCGTTTCTGGGGTGGTCTGAGGAGAACAAACTCACAAAAGTGGTGAGGCCAGAGATGTTTAAAAAAGCACCAGTTTCAATGGCAGACAAAGAAAGAAGGTCCAAGAAGATGGATGTGGTTGACAGAACAGTCATTTCAGAGATGTAACAGGAGATATAGACTAATGGATGTCCACTCATTCTCAAAAAAAATTAGTACATGAAGAGAAAAATATTCTGACAGTTCTTTTAAAATTTTTTTAACATTTATTCATTTTTTGAGAGAGACAGAAACAGAGTGTGCATGGCAGAGGGTCAGAGAGAGAGGGGAAACACAGAATCCGAAGCAGGCTTCAGGCTCTGAGCTGTCAGCACAGAGCCCAATGCGGGGCTTGAACTCATGGCCTGGAAGATCGTGACCTAAGCTGAAGTCAGCTGCTTAACCAACTGCCAATGGAGTCACCCAGGCGCCCCTGATCTGACAGTTTTGAAGGCATTGAGATTCAGTGCAGGGGGCACCACACATGCCAAGGTCAGTGTCTGCCGTACAGTGAGTGCCCTTGCACCAGGGTATTTTGCTAAGAAACTACATCTCTGACACTTCTTGAAGCCCTTTAATTATTACTTTTGAGCTTCATTATTTTATTTCAGTAATGATCCTATCCATATGATTTAGACCTCACTCTTTGTGCATTTTTAAACACACTTATGACCTTCACTGACAGAAAGGTGATTTTTGAAAGTTTACTCATGTGTTTTATTAAATTTTTATGGTGGGAGAGGTGCCTGAGTGGCTCAGTCGGTTAGGTGTCTGACTTCAGCTCAGCTCATGATCTCATGCATGGCTCATGGGTTCGGGCCTCACGTCAGGTTCTATGCTGACAGCTCAGAGCCTGAAGCCTGTTTTGGATTCTGTATCTCCCTCACTCTCTTCCCTTCTCCCACTCGTGTTCTATCTCTCTTTTGCTCAAAAATAAACAGTAAAAAATTTAAACTGTAGGAAATATCTTTTCACAATCATGTAGCTAGAATTTTTAATTAGGAAGTACAAGAACCTAAATTATGGGGTAAATGACCCCAGTGATACTTTAAAAAGTCTGCATTTAGAAAGTCTTTGGTGGAGAATAAATAAGGGATAGAGGCACTTACTTCATAAATTTTATGTTTTGAAGGTCTCCACACCAAGCTTCTTTCTGACTCCAAATTGATATGTGACATGATATTCAAGTTTGAGAAGTTACTCCCAAGTTTAGAGAGATATACCCAGATATACACTAAAACCTAAATGAATCTTTACTTCAGATATTACAAAAAGACCCAAAATTAAAAAAAAAATAGAAGGGTGGTAGATATAGAATTTATGGTAAAGAGGGACTGTAAATATCATTTTGTTTCAGTGTATTAATAAAAAGGTCCCGGCAGTTCACTAATTGTTTCTCCTTGAAGTGTGCTTCCTGCAAACAGGAAACTCATTTTTAAAGTCCTATTTATTGGGTTTTACATCTTTTATTCTAGTGTGTATGGGGGTGTGGGGGGCATCACTGACTATATAGACAGCAGTAGGCAGTTATTGTGGGTACCCTCCTTTGTTCACTCATCACCGACCCCCAACTCTCACTCTTTGAGATACAAAGTTCTCAGAAAGAAAATTCTTAAGCCTGGCTGTCCATTACAAATAACAGCGGAGTGTTTAAAATACCGAGGTCTCGGCCCCAACCCTAGGAATTCTGATACATTTTGTCTGCAGTGTAACTTGGTCAATGAAATTTTTTCGACGCTCTCTAGATGATTCTAATATGTAATGGGATTAAGAACAATCATGCTACAGGTAGGTTGCACCTGTTTCTCGAAGAGAAGGATCATCCCATACATAGTGCACAGTTAGGCTGAGACACAAGGGAAGCTGCTGGGCGAACTTGGTAGCTTCTCATAAAGCAGCAAACATACTCACTTCAGAGTTATGCAGTCATTTTTCACTTTTACTTAAAAAATCCTTTCAATTTCAATACACAAAATAGGAAAAAGCAGGCTACGTAGAAGAACTTTTGTTCTCACTTTAAAAATTATTAGTGCTAATGTACCAAAAAACTTTGAGAGTTCTTGTTCAATATTACAATCCTAAAATGTGTGTGTGTGTGTCTGTGTGTGTGTGTGTGTGCATGCATGTGCGTGTGTGTATGTGTGTGAGTTTTGCAGACTCTTTTGAAGATTATTATGGTACAAGTTTTCTCTTTATTGTTTCTGCAAGATGATGTTGATGAGTAAGTTTACTATCAAAGGGTTAATATTAAGCTACTGTTTTTTAGAACAAAATGTTCTGTTTTTAGAATTTTTTCACTCTTGAGATGATACCATGACAAACATGCATTAAGAAAAAATGACTATCCAGTGGCAGCTGGTTTGTGTCCATTTGAAAGAAAGGGTTTTGAAATGACTCTTGTGGGGGTTTTTTTTCTTCTGGTTTTCTTATCTGACAAGAAACAGTGTTGCTGATGATCCTTCTTTTTCCAAGAGTTTTCTCCTACAGAGGAACGGGCATCATCTACTTTTGGGCTGATGAGCACAATTTTTTTGGATGTCTCAGCCCGTGACCCCTCTGTAGGAGAAGTAGGGAGAAGAAATATTTCCTTCATCCTTATTTTTCAGCATTAACCAAAGCACTAGAATGCTCCTACTTTTTACATTTGAAGCCGAGTTCCACATGTTTCAAGAATCCTTTGAGGGCTCCAGATTGAGGGTGTATCATTCACAGTAAAAACATCTGTAAAGCAAACATCTACCGATTAACCTAAGAGTAATTTGATGGGCTAGTTGTGGATGTTTGCTTTGCAGATTTGTACACTGGGCAGACATCCGTGCATGAAAATCAGACCTCTGTGATGTTTCGTGGCAAGAAAGAGAATGTATTTTTCCTGACCATGAGAAGATGGATGCTAGCTTTTATGAGCATACGGCTTTAGGCTTCAGGGCAGTCTAGGATTTCACAAGATCTGTGAAATCCTTTTTTCCTCACCCTCTCTTTATTCATGGGAAATAATTCATTGAGTCCTCATCCGATGATAGCCTTTCTTTCAGTGGAGGTGTTAAAATGAATGGTGTTTGATGACGGGACACATTGCCTTGGGCCAGAGTATTTTAATCATGTGGGCAAACCAACATTTATCATTCATTTCCTTCCATCTCAATCCCAAGGAAAGAAGGCAAAGTAAGGTAGGGGATTTCCCCTGTGTGTATCCCAGCCTCCAAAACTGCTGGTTTCCTTTTTTAAGTGGTAAAACAAGAACGATAAAGACTTGCTTAAACCTCCCCAAACAAATTATGGTTCTATATCATTTGTGGGTCCAATAGATGAGCAGTAGAATTTTTATTACTACAGTGGCAATGTTATTTTTTTCTCTCCTTACGTCTTCAATATGGACATGCCTTCCTACCAATGACATGTTTCAACAAACGTTATATGGATTTTATCTCCTGCTTAAATGAAATCAGATATAATTTTAAAGAACAGTTTTAGATTGCATAAAATGTATCTGCAGCGTAATTAAGGTTGGGTTTGAAATGAAAATAATATTAAAAAAGACTGACCTGAGTCAGTATGAGCTATTATACATGTCATACCCTTCTCTGTTCCCCCCACCCCCTGTTGGATGTCTGACATGCGTTTGAATGAGTTAGCACCCACTCAAATCCTTGGTACATGGAGCATGAATCTTTGAGACCCACGCGTGTTTACACATGAAAAAACAAAATACTATTTCAGAAGGAAAAATTGCAACCATCAAAAAGCTTTTGGACATCAAATAGATTTTAAAAATCAACAATTTGATGAGTTAACTCAAAATGAATCCAAAACATATGGATTAAATTTCTCTTACCAAACACATGCATTTAAAAGGGAAAGAGAACTTGGAAAATGTGTTTTGAGTTTACTCAAAACCAAAATGTTTGAAAATTAATTTGAAGCAATCGGTGGAATCAAATGTGCTTGACTTCTCCCAATCTTGAGTACACCCACTTACTTAGTCTGCAGTGATAACAATTCATTTTTAAAGAGTAACAAATACTAAAGGAGATTCAGATGCTCTTGGATTTTCCCACAACATGTGAACAATGGCATTGAAAGTTGTCTAGCCAGTATTTTTTTAATAATTTCTAAGAGTTATTTTGAAATGCCTATAGAATATAACTCATACTTTTTCTTTTGAACACATTTTGCTTTCCATATGGAGTAAGAGAAAAGGAGGAATTAAATTTTGCTGACGAAGCTCACAGTGCTGTGAGCTCATAGGAACCAACTTTTTACAAGATCCTGTGCTCAGAGTGTTTGCATACGTATTCAAGGTGATATACACATGTTTACATGCTAGGATATGTATACATCACACTAAACACAAAACTCTGGAATTATAATCACAGTTTTTATGTCATTTTGAGAATTCTTTGGTTTCTGAATGAGTTCTAAAGTAACCACACAAGATTATTGAAATTGTATTTCGTGCTTGCTCACAGTGATGTCTTGATTCTTGTCTGTATTGAACTAAAGCAGAAATCGATTTTTTTCTTCTTTCTTTTTTCATCTTCTTATAGCAACCCTACAGAACTCATTGACCCACTGAATGCTTCACATTGTTTGCCTTTATCACAATTATAAATGCTACTGATGGCTTTAAAAAAGTCAAAGGGGAGTTTTGTATTCAGATTGTCTCATTATAAAAAAACCATGGGGTCATCTTCACTCAAAATAAAGACAAGAGTGGCTGTATTCTTTTCAAAAGTCTCTACCTTGGTACAGCCCTTGTCCTGACATGCACCGTGAGCACACAATGGAGTCGTGAGGCGACCTGCCATGTCAGGTGGGGCTTAAAAGCATGAGCGCTGGGTCCATCACCTGCATTCAAAACCTGGTTTCATCACTTAGGAACTGCATGACCTAGAGTGAGATCCCTCACCTTTTCAAGCTTTGACATTTTTCATCAGTAACATGGAAATAATAATAACACTGATCTCATAGTGATTGTTGTGAGTTTCAAAAAAGATAATGTATGAAACATACTTAGTGTTGTGCTTTTTAGGTAGCTCTGAAATACACAGGTTAGCTATTAGTATTCTTGACAATAAAAAGTACCTGAACTGTAGGAATTAAATGAGCTAATATGCATGAGAGAAGTAGGTTTAATTTCTACATGACTAAACAAAATAATAACAAATCTTTTCTGAGATTTAACTACAGGCTTGGTTTCCTGTTTGGGGAGCACGTAAGAATGAATGTAAGAACGAACAAATAAGAGATTTCTGATGTTACTGAACCACTTCACGCATCCCTTCTAGACCACTTAATACAAGACACTTGAAAGGGTAATGAATTCTGGTGTAAATTTTAATAATTGCAGCAGTGATTACCTTTAGATCCTGTGAGTTCATTATTGGCTGAACAATTCCAGAGGCTCTCGTTAAATGGCCCATGGAATGAATCAGGCATGGAATTAACCTATCTTTAGTTCCCTAAAGCTTATGTCCCATGAAGGAGTACTCATATTGCTTTATGCCTATACATTCTATACCCTTGATGCTTTTGCAAACAAAATTACTTAAAGGGGTTAAACCCAGAATTCTAGGTGAACTGACCCTTACATGATTAAAAATCAAAAGGAAAAAATTCCAGTGGCAGAAATTATTTTAAATGACTACCATCTTTCTCTTACAGCTACTTTAACTGCAAATCATTATTGGCTATGCCCTGTGGTTTGGATGCCAATTGCAAGGCGGCTGCCCTGTCCCAGCCTGGGAATTCTCTGCAGGGGATTCTTCAGGAAAAGAGGCATTTTGTGCAATGGAAAGATAAGTACTGGGTTAATAACCACTAAATATATCTTTTTCCAAAGCTCTAGTGAAATTCAAATAGCATTTTAGTTGCTTAAAGTGTTGCTATTTAATGGGAACACCGAATTGGATTCAATGAATTTTTAAGAATATTCCTTGGCCATATAATTTTTATTTTTATTTTTTACCATGGAAGAAGTGGGCCTTACTACTTTAAAAGTGTTGTCCTGGAAGCATCTTTAAATAAATTTCTCTTTCACAGAGTTACATTTAGACATTCTGGAATCTTCTTTTTCTTAGTCACTTCTTTGGGGGCTCTGAAAGGTTGCAGATTCACTGAAGCTGAGGGTTTGCAGGTCATCTCATCCAACCTCTTGAGCCTTGATTGAGTCTTCTATTAACCCAAATCACTTTATAACCTGCACTTTTAATATTAGAGAACCCACTCTCTCCCGAGGCAGCCTGTTTAATCTTCAGATAGCTACACTTGTTAGAAAGCTCTTTTTTCATGTGCAGGTGAAGTTGATTCCTTTATAACACTCCCCAACTAGCCTAATTCTATTAATTGGTACCGCGCATTTTAGTCGAATCCCATTTTCCCATCTCTAGTACCTGTTCCTAAGTCCGTTTAATTCACTCAGACTGTGTGCCAGCAATCATTGCTCGTTTATCATTTTAGCTCTCTCATGACCCCACTTCCTCGTGGGATGCCCTAGTTTATCCCTGTTCAACCTAAAGGGTAGTGCTCTACAAACACAGTGATGTGCAGGAGTAGTGCGACCAAGGCTTATAAAGGCCTGATTATTATCAATTTTGGGTTAGCATCTATATGGACCAGTGAAAAATAAGTTTCCATTAACCTTATGAGAAGTCTTTGCAGAGTTGAGTCACAATGAGCTTGAAGCCTTTCCAGCACAAAGCAGAGACCCTGGGCCACCAACCTCCATCTCACAGGAGTCTTCTGGTATCAACCCCCCTCACAGACAGGAGGATATGCAAAGCCTAGGGGGACTTGGATAATCCTTAAACTTCACCAGGAAGTATCTCCTTCTGTGTTTGCCTATTCTGCCTTTTCCCAACCTTATATTTCTATGTAATATTCTCCAAAGAATCAAATGGAGGATTGTGCATTCATGACCATTGTCACTTTGTTAGATTTCAACCATTGTTCTACCTAACAGATATTTTGGAATCTTCACTTTGCCGTCTCATGTATTCACTAGACTTTCCAGGTTGTTATTTTTCTCTTCTACCAGTTAGAGCTGCTTATTATCAAGTAGTAGCCAAGGCTGTATATCCCACATTTAGCAATACTAAATAATTGGCTCATGTTCCACCTTCTGGGGCTGTCAATTATTTGATGGCTTCAGAAAGAACACGTTTCTTAGGATAATTAGTTCACTTCTTTGAAACTACCAATCTCCAGGAGACATCAACACCTGGCTTTATCGATATTTCTTATAAATCACTTAAAGGCATTCACACAAATCAAACTGATGTAAAACCAACTAACAAACAAATATGCTTGTGATGATATGAATAACCTACCAATAAACTAATACACCTTGTTCCTCCACGTGGAAACTTGGCCAGGCATCCTTTATGTTATTTGTCATGAATTATTATTGCTCATAAGCTTCAGGTAGGTAAAAACAGGACAACAAATTAGGTAACAGTTTGAAGGACCTCATGCATAATTTCATATTAGATTGATTTTATGGACAATAAGTATGCACCACAGTATCAACATAATTTATCTCCTTTAAGAAACCGGATCAAATAAGCAGTAATGGAATTTAAAAAACTTAAAAGCTTCAGAGAATTGATTAAGATCCCCCATACCTGGTGTAGAACCGTTGAACCCAAAAAGACTCCTACACCCCCTCATCACTAATCTTCTGGAGGCATTGATTTATTGGATTCTTTCTACCAGCTGTTTAGAGGTTACAGCTAACGCACCAGGCTTTGCTGGTGACCCCGAGTGCTTTAATTCCTATGCATGCATATTTTAACATTATTACAGAAAGGTTTCATTTGCAATTTACAGGCTGAGTAGCAATGAGTCCGTTTCAAAGAGGTCAGTGCTTTCACCATCCCTCTCAGTGATGGAATTATAGTTTAAACAGCTGGAGTGCTGTCCCAGGAGGGACACTGGGGTATGGCTCCGTAACGGCAGAATAAATCCATCAGACATATTTCATGTGTCTGATAACATTAATAGATACCAGGGCTGTTTAAATATTTAATGAACTCACTCAGAGGCTGTTTACGGGGAGGAGGGGTGGGGGGAGAGCTATCAGAAAGGATGATCACATCCTTTTGATCTATCATGACAACAACAAAACCGAAATCTCAGCCAATAATTTTGCTCTCTTGCTGCAAACTCCATCAAGGGAACCCGTTTGCTACATGACATGTTTCATTTCCACAGTGTGCACAAGAGTGTTTTCAGTTTTGCAGTTCAAAAGTTAATCATTTCCATGCGCTCACTACTTAATAGAGATGCCAGAAGTCATAGAATAGCTTTTGGTTGGGATGGAGAAAACAGGAGAGGAAAGACAATCAGAGACACATAGAGAAAGCGAGTGGTGCGCAGTACACAGAGCCCCAGAGGCCCTGGGGTGCTAATGAGGGGGCACCCAGTAGAAAAGAGGGAGCAAGCCTAAGGTAAGTTGTGGCTTCTGGTTACCTTTGCTAATGGTCTTTGGAGGATTGCTTGCTACATAGTCTTTTTTTCTGAAGGTGAATCAGGGTCATTTAAAAAAAAACACAGATTTGGCTTAAGTTTATTTTCGTCTGAGAGCAATTTTGTTTTGGTTTACAAAATTTCACTAAAAGCGGTCTGGTGAGGCAGAATAAAAATGGTTTTATTCTGTGGTTTCAGATGCCTGTTTGGTCATGCAAAAATGAAACAACAGCTAAGTTTCAAATGGTGGGCAGTTGCCAGCCCTCCGCCCTTACTGTCAGTTGGCCACAACAAATCCTCATGTGGAAAAACGATCTGCAGCACACTTTCCAGAGCATTTTCCCTCAATTATATTGACTATAACCCTAATCCAGTTCTCCTTATGGGATTAAGGCTATGCCTAGGCCTTGTGTTTACCATCTTGGTCTGTTCTGACACCTGAAAAACTCAACCTCGATTAGAAGGAATTAAGGACAGTTTCTAGACCTGGTTGAACATTTCTGGCCACGTGGCAATTTAAATCTAAACCCAAGTGAAGAGAGCAAAAAACATCGTGGCAATTTTCTGACATTTTGGAACATCTCAAACGGATGCCATTAGCATTATTTATGCACTGTCTTCTCTCCATTCTGTTTTGCTATTGGTTTGTAATTTGTACTAAGAACATAAGAAAGCAGATGGCGAATTTCCTAAGTGCATAGTTCTGCACTACTTTTTTGAAAGGCTGTCATTCTCAGAAGTGAAAGACTTACACTAGACCCTACCTTTTCAAACAAATCATTTTCAAGTATATAAATAGCATAATTAATCACAATGGAAATATAAAATGTTTAATCAGTAGCAGATGGACTGAAACAAAGAAATCTTATGTCAAAGACTCTGAAATATTTAATTTTGCATACTTTTAATATGTTTGTAAAAATGGATTTAGGGCGCCATGTTTTTATTTAAACATTATTGTTAAAATTGTGTTCCTTTTTTTTCCCCCAAGAAAGAATTAATCAGCCTGTCCGACTGCTGTTTTAGGGAAGCAACCTGAATCACTACTTAGCAAGAGGGAAAAGCTGGCTAAAATCTACATTTATAAAGGAACATTTAAATTCTCCAGATTCTTCTTTTTATAGTAACTAACGGTAGAATTTCTTCATGTCCTTGAAAAGAAGTCACATGGGGGAAGCCCCTGTGGGAAAATGTATCTGTTGGGATACCACAGGCCCAGATCTTTGATGTTGATGAGCATTTAAAATCTTTTAAGCAAGTGCATTTTAGAAAGGAGAAAATTGTGATAGCATAGGAGTCGGGACCTCCTTTTGGAAATTGGGTCTGCTTTGGACTGAATTCTGTAGCAATAAAAGCTGAAACTAATTTCCAGATGGAATAAATTGGTTCCAGGGTTGCTGCAATTTTGGCCAACATGTTGTACGGCTGAAGTTTGATCCTTGCTCAGAACTGTTACCAAAGGGAGGGGATCTGTTTCCCAAGAGATCACAGGGCTGGGCAGTTGGTGTGCTCCCGCTTCACTTCAGCTGTTTGTTTCTTTGTGTCTCGAAGGGCAGTGGTTCAGATCAAGCCTCCGAATGTTATGTGGACTCTACCCCTAGCCCCACAGTTGGTCGGACCTTCTGACAGACACAGTCTGGCAAGGTCATTCTCCCAGTAATGGAAAGTCTAACACTTTATATACACGCACCTGCCATGCATTTGGTCACTTTCTGAATCTGCTGAAGTGGGACAATGGGTTTGAAAATGGACAGGCCTTTTCTAGAAAAAAGATGGAGGATATATTGCTAGCCACCTCGGAAAACAATTTTGAAGTTTCCTCGAGTAGATGCGGGCTGTTCTCACCTTCTTCTCCTAAAATCATCACGACATTAAGACCTAGAAGAGCATCTGACGCTCCCTGTCACCACCAGGCCTTAAGGGAGGGGTATCAGCGTCATGGCAGTGACGGGGGTGGCCCGGGGCATAGCCTCTTACCTCCCACACAAATAAGCCCACAAAATGAAATTTTCACTAGTGAAATCAAAGTATATTCCCTTTGGGAAATTCTTGAGATCTGGACATGAGAATTTCTTCTTTTTTAATACTCTAAACATTCCTCATGGCTCGCAGTGGCTTTTTCTACCAACCCTCACAGATGGGGTTTTGAATGGCCCAAATCTCTGCCTCTCTTTTCCTTCCTACTCACTGTGAAAAAAATCCGGAAATCTGAATTGTTTTCTCACAATTCTGTAGAATCTCCTCACCTGGAATATGGCCACATTTTTTTGTATCTATTATGGTGCTCAGTGTATTTACTTCTCTTATAGCTCTTCTCAGGAGGCAGTTTCAGGGAGGCGGGAGGGTAGGACAGGAAAGAGTATATAAAGACTTCTTTCAGAGACTGGCACCGCGAGGCCCTCCCTGGCCCTAACCAGGCACCCGAAACTCATTCGGTCTCTCAGCTCTGAGGTCACATTGGCATCCAGGTTCAGCATGTTGCATATAGCAGCACGTGACTCTGCCCCTTCCTTTTTCTTCCCATGGCCTTGGCCTTATTTCAGGCTTTTATCATTTTTCATCTGGAGAATCACATTAGACTCTTGACTGCTCTTTTCACCTCCATACTTCCTTTTCTTCTATCCATCATCCCGCAGGGCTGCTAAATTAATTTTTGGAAATCACATATCTCAAACCTGTTAACCATTGTGCCCTATCATCCACAATGTAAAGCTCAAACTCCTAGTTAGTAAAGCATATAAATCTCAGTCTCAATTTTAGCCCTGTCCCACCCTAGTACATGAGTCCTCCTCCTAAAAATGCCTTAGTGTGTCCACCTGTAATCATTCCTCACCTCACACCTTCTCACATGTTATTTTATCTACCTGGATACTCATTGCTTTTTTGCCAACCAAATAGGCCTTCTTTACCAAATCAAATGGATCATGCGCATTCCCTTTACAGTGACATTTGAGCCTTGGGAGAGGGGGGACTGTGGCAAACAGTTTGCAGCTCTCTAAGCTTTCATTTCTTTATGTAAAGTCAGGAAGAGTTGTGAGGACTAATTGAGGTAGGATCTGTAAGCTTTTCAACAGTGCCTGAAGTAAAAATAAGCAACCCAAAGTTGCTATTATCTTGTGCGTGGTTTCATTTATAGGGTTAATTGTATGTTTTGTTGTTTGGTTTAGTTTTGCTTTGTTTTGCTGCGGGCCGGGGTTGGGGATTGTTTGTTTAACCTGTCTGCCTCTCTCCCTTCAATAGGAGCCCTGGTGGCTGCCACGTGGTGAACGCTAAGTACATGTGGAAATGCTCTCTGTGACACATTCCACTACAAACCGTCTGTCCTTCCATGGCCTGCTTGATGTGACACCTCTCAGCAATCAAATGTGTTTCAGTTTAATTTAGACAATTATGTTCCTCCTTCTGTCTTCTAAATGTGGGCATTTTCCAAATCTTCACTTTTTAGTTCTGTCCTTCCTCCAGCGTTGATCAGTTATTTGTCCTTTCCACCTGGTTTTCTTACTTCTAACCCCCAACCTGTTCTTCCATCACCCCAAGACTAGTGTCCTTAAAATACTGGTTCCATCATGTTGATTACCTCATCAAAGGCCATTAATTGACTTTGTGCTTTCCCCATCATCTGCTGAAAAAGCTCCATTTTCTTTACACCAGCATACAGGGGGCCGTCTCCTGCAGCCTCCACATTCAGTTTGTCACCAGGTCTTGCTGGTTTAAATGTAGCTCCAGTCCCCATCATTTCTTCCATCCTTCTGTCCACTTTTGACTCCCTCGAGCCATTCTCCATTAGTAGAGTTGTGTTTCTAACCACATGAACCTAAAATTTTTCAGGGACTCCTTATTGCCCACAGAATATAAAATCGAATACCTTAGCATGGCCCTCAAGCTTGTTATGACCTCACTACTGCGCATTGCTCCAGCTTCATCTCCAATTTTTCCACCATATTGAAAGCAATCACAGAGCCGCCACTCAGCCAACCCTCCTCTCACTATTTCTCAGCCCTCGTATTAAGCTGGAGTCTTATCCTCCCCTCTTCACCACCTCTTTTGCTGGCAAACTCCCTCATATCCTTCTGGTCTTCTTGTTGGAAGCCTTCCTAACTCCCCAAACGAGAGTTAGGTACCTCGCTATTTCATTATACATATTTCATTATACATATTTCATTATACTTTCCTTGTCTCTCTCATCCTGAAAAGATGACAAGATTTGTGAAGATGGGGGATGGTGTCTTTTTTGTTTGTTTGTTTGGTTTTTTTGGTCTCTTATTTTTTGTTTGTTACTTTCTTTTGTTGTGTTCATAATTCCTAGCTTGGTGCCTCATTGATAGTAGTACTGAAGAGAATATTTATTGAATAAATTCACTTCAGAATTTGACTTCAACCAGACACACTTCTTAAAATGAGCTATGGTTACATTCAACTCTTTCTGTTCCCTAAGCACATCTTGCTTCTTCTTGTCTCAGTGACTGCTTATTCTATCCCTAAATGAGGAATCCTTATCTTTTCTTTCGGTCTATCTGGCAACACACTTATGTAGGTTCTGTTAGGTCAGGAAACACTCAAGTTCTTTTCCACCACAGACCTTTAGCTGAGAATCTGGAGACTGTGCTTTTCATAAACTTCCTATTTATTATAATTCACTGCCACTTAATCATCATACCTTGCTGTGGGTTTTAACTTTGTTTTTGGTAGAGGAAAGACTTCTGATACAGAGGATAGATGAATCATAGTTCATTTTAACCCTGGATGAATTTCCAATTTACCTCTCCACAAAATAGCAGGATTCTTAAAGGTGAGAATCATTTGTTTATTGATAACATACATAGCCTGAAGCATTATATTAGGCACATAGGAAGAGAATAAATATTTTTATATGAATAAAATAATTCAATTTTGAATTTATCATGAAAATGTACAATGTAAGAGGAAAAATACATAAAGTAAACAGAAATGATTAAATCCTTACCAGTTGATAACAAAATATTTGATCCAGGTTTAAACTAGCGGCCACATTGTGGTTGACACCAAATGACTTTTGAGTATAGATCCTAAAGTGAAAACTCTTCTTTTTTCTTTAGAGAGGGCATTAAACTCTTTGAAACCATTGAGGCACCAAGGCCCAGAATTTGCTACTCAAGGTTATAACATACTGAGTTGTATACAAGTAATCTTAAATAATTGATATAACTCAATGTGGTTTACTTAAACCAAACAAGTAAATTATTCACCTGAAAGATATGGAATGATTCACTCCTTTCTTGCTCCCTCCTCCTTCCATCCCTCCACAAACACCGATGAATGATTATATTGGACAAAGAGGTAAGTGCCTGTCTATATTTATGCCCAGTGGCTTCTTGCAGACAGAGTTGCATTTCTGTGTCATGAATAAAAATAGTAAAAGTAATTTGAAGCAATGAGTTCTTTGACATTAATGATATTTTCCAACTTAGGCAAGATTTCTTCCATTTGCAATTGTCATTAAGAAGTGAGCATGTTCTAAGTTTGGTTAGAGAGAGTCTGTAGAAAGGTAAATAGTTTAAAGGAGGGTGTAAACTGTTCACTTGACATCTCCCAATTGTGCTCAGATAAGATGGTAACTTTTTATCTTGAAATGAAACTGTATATATACATCCATATTATTTGAAGCCTATGTACAGACACATACAAACTCCTCTTTCATGTTTAACAAATATGACATATTGTACATGTTTTGTCTTCATTATGGAAGCATCTAGTCTCTCTCTGCTCAGAGATTACTTCCTAGTGTATACATCTTAAGTGGCCTCTATATAAACAGTCAAATTAGTGAGAACACTCACCCCAACTCATTAACTTCAGCTGCATTATCGGACAAAGTCACACTATGGACTGGAGATTGTCATGTTGGTGTTCTAAATAATTATGATAAACTTGGACCACTATTTGATATGATGGGTAATGATATCACTGTACACAAGCCTGCATTAGTAGAATTACATCTGTTAATTCTACTTACATGATTCTTGGTTGTAAATGTTAAAAGTCACCATATTAATACAAATGTGCTGATTTTATTTTATTTTTCATTACTCTCTTTGGAAGTAAGTTTTATTCTCATCCCCCTTCTTTACCCACCCATGAGGCTCTCACACCCAGTATCTCCTCTGATTTAAATCCAAAAAACAAACAAGGAAAACACTGGCATTTATCAAAAATATTTTGAAGTTAAATAAGTTGCTAAGTGTACTGGAGAGATAAGCATCGTGTCTTCAGTTACTTCCACAAGTGTATCTCTCTTCTTCCCAATTAGCCTCAATTCTGTGATTCAAACTCACATCATGGATCCAATTTGTGAAATCATTATATAATGACAAAAGATTATGTCATATCACTAACTCAAGAGCAAAGCTGAACCTCTTCAGGGTTTGAAACCAGGTTTTGAAGGAAAGAAATAAACACTAAGGAGGCAGCATATGTGTTTCCATCAGAGACATAGAAGTCGTAAATTGTGGGGCTTCCATTAACTTTCAGCTTACCTTGGAATAGAAGAAGAGAATAGAACAAGAGAGTTAGAGGGGCTTATTTTTAAAAACAAAGCTCACACAATACCATGCAAGCAAAAAAAAAACAAAACCAAAAAACAAACGAAAAAAAAAAACCCAGCTGAGAAAACCTTATCCCAAGAGAGGGAGTAAAGCATTGAGGTTAAGGGCACAGGTCCTGGAATCACTCTGCCTGGATTCTAATCCTACTTCCACAACCTTATAACTGCTAACCTTGAGGTAGGTGTTTATTTGCGTCTCAGTTGTGTTTATAAAATGGGTAGTAATAGATTACTTAACTCACAGAATTCTTGTGAGGTTTGAATAAGTTAATACTTAATCTCATAGAACATGACTCATTGTATTAACCAAATAAACTATACCAAGTAATCCGTGACTTCCTAGAGATTGTCAGGCACATCCCATTTTTTGAGGTATTGTATGTAGTAGAAAATGAGAATCAATAAGAAGATGGCTCATATGGACATCTGGAGCAGGGTCTACCAGTTTCATATTGTGTATTGGATGTTAGCTGCTATTACTGCTTGAACTGCAATATTCAAGTAATCTTTATATAAGAACAATCAGTTAGATGTATTTGAACTGTTTGCATTTTTCAGCTTCTGGAGAAGGGACAATTGTGTTCTTCCACAAAACAGGTCCCTAGAAAGGTAAATGTTTCATCTTACAATATGAGTTATTAAGGGTGACTTAAGGGAGGTTCTGGTTGAATAGGACCACACCTCCCAAAGCCATAAACAGCTGACAAGGATTGAGCCTTCCCTGGTGGACAAAGGAACGATCTTTCAGTCAAAGTTAGATGGGGCCCTGCAATTATTAATAGAAACTCCAAAATACTCTCAGGGCTCCTATGTAAAAAATTCATGAGAGATAATACAAAGACCATTAAAATCTCCATAAGAGGGGTGCCTGGGTGGCTCAGTTGGTTGAGCATCTGGCTTTGGCTCAGGGTATGATCTCGCAGTTCGTGGGTTCTAGCCTTGCATTGAGCTCTGTGCTGACAGCTAGCTCAGAGTCTGGAGCCTGCTTCAGATTCTCTTGTCTCCCTCTCTTTCTGACCCTCCCTTGCTCTCTCTCTCTCTAAAAAAAAAATTTAAAAAATAAAAATAAAATATCCATAAGAATAACAGTTCAGAAATTCAAAAATTATAGAAAATAAGATACAACCCAGCAGCTCACTCTTTTTTCTAATGAAATTAAAGTTTTATGAGCTATGAGTTTATGTGTATTATGTGTGTGTGTGTGTGTGTGTGTATATATATATATATATACATATATATTTTCTCACCCATAGAGTCTCAGACTAAAACTTGGATGACTTTAATAGAGAATAAAATAAGCACCTGAATACAGTAGGTTCCTAAGCCCTTCTCTTAAGTAGGATGAAATAAATATTGTTTAGTGAATGAATGAATTAAAAATAAATGAATGAAGCAGTAATGGTCCAATGAAATGGTCAAATGAGAGGTGTCACCTTCAGTAAAAGTACTTGCTTTGTCATCTGACCCAGAGCCAGGGTCACAAGACTTTGGGACAGAAAAGCATAATGCCTAACAGAGTAACTCAGAAGAAAAGGGTTCAGCTAAGTCACTGAAAGACCAAGCAAAGAGCATCTACTAAAATGAAGGGATTCGTTTCCCTGACTCATGGTGGCAAGGTCAGGCATTTCCTTTGCTAATAGTTAGTGAACCAATGGATGGCACACCATTAATGGATGTCTTAAGTTATGAGAAGGAATCGGGTTTCCCAAATGAATGCACTAAAATGATATGCTCGGCAACCTAGCACTGGAAGAGCTTTTACATTAAATAGCTTCTTTTACATCTTGAAATGGGCATCGATGGTTTTGTTAAAAAGGAAATGAACAAGGACTAAACTTCTAAAGGAAAAGAAAGGAGCATCTTCTTGGAGTCCAAAAAATTAAAATAAAGTGTATTATAGGAAGATAGGATATGGCAAGTGAGAAATGATAAGATCTACTTGTTTAAGGTCAAGCTCTTCTATCTGTGGCTAAAAATTTACCAATATTTGTCCAAGGCAAAAGGGACAAATTTGGTTTCTTGGACTTCCATATGTTTAGTATTTCATGACACAGCAAGACAAGAAGGGTATAGCTGTAGAAAACTCCCAGGGGTTGGAAAGGGATTTCTGACCTTCACGTAAGATTTCTCGGTTGACTAGATATGTGATATTATTGTGGGATTTTCACTTAACCCTTAAGTACCTGTCCCTATTGTAGGCACAATAAAACTCATAAGAGCTATAACTGGGACACAAAGCCCAATTTGTCATCCTATTTAATCACAACAGGGCTCTCCTTATGGAGAATCAAGTCATGATCCCTTTGTCAATCCCCTCAGCCGACAGAAAGTGAAAAATACCACTGAGGAGGCTATTTATTGCACTATAGGCTAATGGTACTTGCCTTCTTTGAGAAAGAAACTACTTGCTTTCTCGGGTCATTGTTTCATCTTTCTCCATGTCCTGTAGGACTGATGCAAGTGCAGTGATACTGACTTCAAAGGGAGCTTAATAGGGCATGGAGAAAGACCGGAAACATGGCGGGAATATTTAAGAGAGGACTTCACAAGGTCAAGTTTCCTTTCTGCAGTGGCCTTATGCATATCTCAAACCGATTTGTCTTTCCATTTTAAGAACCAAGGGATGTTTAGTCCGTTTCTTATCCACAACCCTCATTAAAATCATTAAAATGTTTCATTTGAATTCTACATACACCACAATTAATACATGAGCTCTGCTAGTCTGTATATGCAATTCTATTTCTTTGATTGAAAGCTCTCTCACCAGTGTTCTGTGGATGAAATCAGAATTTTGATACCGACTTATAACATCTTCCTCAGATGTAAATACATCTGCTAAGATCATGAAAACCAGAAACAAAAATGTTGCTTTTCTTGATAGAGCATCAAATTCAGTGTCCCCCACACGTGTCTTTGAGTCCTCTTCCCTCCCCCAAGCAGATTTACTAATGCGATCATGTCGATGATGGTGGAGTGAATGGATTTAAGCCCTTTTTCTCTTTGAGCCTTGGTATAAAGTGCTTCCAAAAACATATTCCATTTATATAAAATGAGTATGCATGCAGCCACAATCTCCGCCTATGCCAAAGCATTTTCTTTCTGATAATGAGATGCATCTTTCTGGATTTTCTGCACAATCAGACTATAATTAGGCATAGGAAGATACAGGTAAGTGCATGAGATGCATGTTTAATTAAAAGAGAAAATGCTGGTTAAGTATCCATTTGTACGACATTCAATTTACAAGGAGGATTCTGAAAGCTACTCTTTCTCACATACTTCCTTTGATGTGTATGTATGTGTTTACACACATGTATGTTTTCACACTGAAATCATCTTCTCATTTCATATTCTAGAGTTCCTGCTACATGTACTGCCCCCATCCAAGAAAATGTTGATATATATTAAAAATCCCCATGAAAAAGAAAATGCTTGCATAAATTCATGTAGGGCAAATAAAAAAAGCAGCCAGGACCCAGCAGGCTGAGTCAATGTATAGCTTGCATATGGAAACAATGACATGATTGTTTACTCACTGGTTTAATGACATTCACTTTCTCCTAATGGCAACGTGGAAAATGTGAGTGCCAGATGCTACGCCCAGAGCGGAGAAGAGAGAACAGGGGAAGGTCTAGAGTAAGGAATTTATCCTGACACCAGAATGTAGTGTAACTCTTCAGTTTATTAAACGCTGTGTTGTTTTTTTTTCTTTTTTAGAAAAAAATACTTTGATGTCTGCAGCTTAAATTTCCATATTTTTATATCAGTTCAGCAACAAATTTACATATTTCCTGGAATCTGCAGATATAAAAGCGGTAAAACACTCCAGGCATTATTAGACGGTAGATTATAACCCATTACTATTGTTTCAATTAGCAATGTAAAAGTGACCTGCAGTGTTCAGATGACCCACTAATGGATTTAAACGCTTTCAAATATTAATGCAGGTTTTCTAAAGATGAATCCCAAACCCATTATTCCTGGAACAACTATGAGCTGAAAAGCTGGCAATGATTGTGCATTATGTGGAAAGGCTCATGGTTAATTAAATGAATACCTAGCATTACACTATTCACTTTAGTGCTACAAAATTATTTCTCATTGATTTTTACATTCTGAGTCTGTGATTCAATTTACTTCTGCAATTTGTGTTGCCGTGTCAATAAAAGGGAACTGCTTGAAGATAGGAGCTTTAGAGACTGATAAATACATTAAGATCCAATGAAAACGGCAGTTTTTCTATTGTTTTCCTCCATTGAAATATCATTTGTAGCAGCACTCTATTATATATTATTAATACAATTTTTGTTTGCTTCCATCTGCTCTCTTACCCCCTTCTCTATTCAGGAATGGAATATTAGTGATTGCTTGAGGGTGAGTAGCTAATTTTTCAGTAACAAGTTCTCTCACTATCAAGAACAAAAGCACCATCAACACAAATCTGTTATTTTATGTTAAATGAACTAGAAGGCCAGATTCTTCATCAAAGACAGTGTGGGGAGTTGCTGTGTGTGCGTTTTCATTTCAAGGACTAAATGACACTTGTGTTTGTTAAACCATGAAAGCTAAAAACTAACAAATAACTCAAACCCCGTCACCCAATTTATGCAATACACCCACAATGTGATGCAGTTATGAAGTGTACGTGTTCTCCAAAACTTTATTGCCTGTTTTATGATTGAATTAACATGTGTCTTTTTGCAAGTCACCTGCACTCAGTTCTGTCAAAGTCTACAGTCGTACGTTGAGATTTGCTTTACCACTCTTCTTGACGCCAAAACGTTGCAAACTTCGGTTTCATAGTTCTCAGTGTCTAAAGAAACCTTAGATGTGAAATCTTAGACCTCCTTGCATCCGTTTAAACTCCTAACCTAGGAGATATTCGGTATGTACTATGAATTTAACTTTTCCTGAAAAAATTAGGTTTACCAGTCAAATGTAATCACTAATCTACCTAGGATCATCTCACTGGAGTGTCTTGTGCCCAAATCATCTCTATGGGGATGATCGGTTAGCCTCATTGCATCATATGTCTGACTTTGTCTGTACTCAACATTAGACCCAGTGGAGAATCCAATCTTAGCAAAGGTGATATGCCCAGCCCCGAAGGAGTCACCTTCTACTGTCTACGATCCTTACAAAATGTATATATCGTCAAGCCATTACTTTCCAGATTGAGCTGTGTTGCCAACTTGAGTTTGAGTATTGATTTAATATAAAATGTACAATGTGGAAAATTTTATACTGAAAATCATTCTGCAAAGAGTTTCAAGAAAAGATCACTCTAGAGACATAAGAAAATTAACAAAAGGAGAATGCACATGACCAATAAATACATTAAAATTTCAACTTCCTTATTCATCAGTGAGCATGGATTTAAAATAATTAGCTGTTTTTGTCTATCCTTGTCAGAGATCAGAAGAAGGAATAATTCAAATTGGCGAGGGAAAATGGAGCTACGCATGCATGTGGTGGGATGCACCTGATGCAATTTTTCCAAAGATGGTGAGCATATGTGTGTTTAGATTCTGAGAGGCTTGCATGCCCTTTTCACTATGGAATTCTACCTTTTGGAATTTAATCTTGGGAAATAATTATGAATGTGTACAAAGATTCAGCTATAGAAACTATTCACCTAGACTTTATGGTGTCATTTATGGGAGTAAAAATACTGAATACATTCTCACTGTCTAAAATGTGGAAGTAGCTAGTGAATGATGATGCATTAGTCCAATGGAATAATATTCAATAATTTAAAATGATATGCAACAATATTTAATGATATGGAAAGACATTTACAATATATTGTTGATGAATAAAACACACCACACAAACACGCACACTCACAAGCGACCAAACTGTGTATCCCCTATACAGTGCTTACATAGTTACGTTATATAATTTAATAATTTTGAAGATATTCCAAAGGATCCAAATTATTGCTTCAAATATTTTTTTCTTATAAAAAAGTAACTAGCATTCACTGCAGAGTAATTAAACCAACACAAAAGTAACACACTCTACAACTACACATCCACATGGAGGTGTACGTAAGGAAAGGTACATGCGTAAGATATACGACAAAATGTCACAGAGATTATTTTTAGCTTTGCTGTGAGTTATTTTTTCCTTGCATTTTTACTTCTATTTTTAAATAGGCCGACAAATAATATGGATAATGTGTTTTAGGAGTTAAAAATATGATTGTGAATTCTCTCTTAGTTATTCTATACAGAAACCAAATGGGAAGAAGCACTTGTAACTTTAAGGGAGGAAAGATAAAATAATTAGAAACAGCCAAGACAGAGGTAAAAAAATACTTCTTTACCTGTAAAAAAATTCTTGGCTGAGAATCCTAGCTCTCTGAATTACTAGCTGCGGACTCTGGCAACTCCCTGAACTTCTCGGAGCTTCAGTTTCCTCCAAATACACTTCTATACCCCAAAGTAGCAATGGTCAAATGAGAAGAGCAAATGCCTACCTAGGTGTATCTGAACATTGAGACACAGTGACCATTGAGAGGGCGGCAAATGGGCGTAAATACCACCGAACCCTTCCTCACGTTCTAGTTCACTGCTTCATTCGCTCTTCGGAGCCTCCTGGGCACTTATAAGCCAGTCGGACTTTTACCTTGTGACATTTGCTCCAAGAAACTTTCTGTCCCTAAAATGAAATCCATCTTTTCAGAAGAGGACAGAGCAGTAATACAGCGATGTTTCTAACACCTTGTCCCCAATAATTAGGAACAGTCATTCTTATCGTTGTGGCCTTTGCGTGAGCTTTGCAAGCACGGGGCCCACGCTGTTTTTTTGCTCACTATTGCACGCTCTGTGTCTGCATGTAGTAGGTTCCAGTCATCCAAAGAATACATACAACCCACCCAGGTGAGAGTTTGGAAATCTGAGGACTGCATTTTTACTGAATACTTACTTTCATTGTAGTAAAATTGAAACAAGTAATTAGAAAATGATTATATAACACTTCGCTAATTGTGTAGCTGCTAAATAAAAATTGT
This sequence comes from Suricata suricatta, assembly GCF_006229205.1. Classification (NCBI taxonomy): domain Eukaryota; kingdom Metazoa; phylum Chordata; class Mammalia; order Carnivora; family Herpestidae; genus Suricata; species Suricata suricatta. The sequence continues at coordinate 36,883,989 of NC_043714.1, forward strand.
GTGATATTAGAAAGGAAAAGTCATTGCTTCTACGAGCTGGGGTCATTGCATTCGGTAACCAGGGATCTAGCTCCTTCTTTTGTCAAAGTCTCCAACTTCTCCCTGGCCCCCCAAAGCAGAACGGAAAACCTGGAACCGGTTTCCAGATGGTGGCACTTAATGTCTGTGTTTGCTGATGTGTTGCTGGCTGGTGAAAAAGGCCAAGCACAGGACTTTGGGCTATGCAGATGACATCTTTTCTTAGGTAACTGAGCAAGGGGATTAAAAAATTTTCCTTATAATACATCTTTTCAGTATCCAAACCCCTACATAATCACTATCAATAAAGGTAGGCTCTAAGGATAAATACACTTTTAAAAGCTGATTTGAGTCTATGCTGTTTCTCAGCTTGCCATGTTTATGGGAGCAGAAAACTCAGGCTTCCACCTCAGTTTGCTCATCTTTGAAATGGGACTATTCACAATGTATCAATTATAGGGTGGTTATGAGGGATGTGAATTAGTACATGGAGAAAGCTTTCAACAGTGTAGGCAGGCTGAGTTTTTAAATACTAGTTCTTAGACTATTCGTGCCTCTCTACTCCTGTTAGAGCCTGGAGTAAAGTTTCAAGAGGTCTTGTCAGAAGTGAGACAAAGTAAGTGGGAATCTCTACGAACTAAATGGTAAAGTAAGAAAATGGTTCAGATGACTCAAGCCATGAAGATATTTGTCTAACACTCCTTTACGGGTTCCTTAATTTCCCACTCAGGAGGCACGGCCATAGCTATATATATTAAGAAGACATTGTTTTACAGCTGAAAGAAACCTCGCAGGATCTCTGGTGTGGTCACCTTAGTTGACTCTCCCACCAGAAAGGTAGGATGGATGGCTAAAGGGTTGCCCAGCCAGATGGCAGTTTAAACCTGGTCCTCATGCTGTCTAGACTCTCCACCATATTTATTTTTTCTTAATGACCTAAAATAGACTATCTTTAAATTAAAGCAAAACTCCCACAAAATAATTGTTGTACTCTTGTCTTGAGGCATTATACATTTTTATAGTATTGCATTTTACAAATTACCTTATGTATTAGACTGTACACACACACACACACACACACACACACACACACACACACACGCTCTCTCCCTCTTGTTCATTAACCAATATGCTGCTAGATCTGGAGCTTACAAATAGATTTTTATAGAAAAAATTCAAGGTTCCCATGTGTAATTGCTTTTTCAGTGGTGTTTTGCAAAGGAATGACTGGAATGATAATGGAGTCTGTAGGGCTGGTATCCAGGGTATGAGCTGGCTGCATGGCGGTTCTAGAAAGCACTGACGGATGATCTTATTGTTTGCTGCAATATAAAGGGAACACTTGATTAGGGCATGTCACTCCATTCATCTTGAAAATAACATATAGGGTTAAATGGACCCAGTGCTGAGGTATGTAGCTTTCAATTCCATAGAAAGGAACGTTGTTATCAGTAGATACAATGTTATTCTACACTGACAGTTCAGGACAGTGTCGCCAATAACTTCTTGGACAAGTGAACTTAACAGGGAATGTGGCACTTTTCGCATCTGGCCAAAATTCACGTGACATTAATTTTGTTTTGTTTTTGCCAAGATTATCTTTACTTGCACCATTACCTTGATTAATGCACAAGCAGATAATAACATATAAACATTGAAATAACCACAACATAACTATCTAGGGGAAAATAGCTAAATGAAAATAGAGTGGAATGAAAAAAGAGCATTTCATGATGGAATAGACGAGCACATTTTAAACATGCATTCTCCTCTAAATGTTTTCACAAATTTGATAATTATATTCATTTTATTTAAAGTTAGCTAAGATTAACTTACACCAAGAGAAAGAATATATCCTCTGTTCTATACTATAAAAGCTATAAAATCTAATTAGATAGTGAGGACTCAATAGAAATTATTATAGCCATAACGAATTAGAACACAATACATAGTATGGATTTTGGAAATTTATTGTCTAAGGTAGGTAGTGCATACATTATTAAGCTATGCAGAAGTCGTCTGGAGAAATATTTATTCAGAAGTGAGCTAAATGAGGATGCCAAAGATTATTAAGGTCACCGTAAAGACATTAGACCACAGAAGGGTGGGGGAGGATTCTGGGAACAGACTCAATGGAACGATTAGTATCAGAAAACCACAAAGAATTGAGTATGTTTGGGAAGACACACTGCATACCAAAATACTTTTTGAATAGTTATAGAAAAGCTTTATTTTTTCAAAAGAAACAGGAAATATATTTCACATAATCTAATCAGAACAAGAAAACTGCAGTTTGTGCAAAGCTTAACATGAATTCATTTTCTTTGTTATTGCTTAACTAGCCCTACCCTCTCACCTCCAATCATAACAGACTCCTTCTGGTTTAATTATGTTTCTAGTTCTGAAGACGAGTTAACTGCTTATGCACGGAATTTGACTTTCATTGATTAGGGAAAAAGAAAGTTGATGTTCTGATTAACTATTTAACTGACCACCATTTTAGTTTCTTATGATAATTCTCTCTCAGACGTGGGAGTAAGGCACCTAACACATAGGCGGAAGCAAGAGGATGCCTCAGATACTCTAAAACAATTGCAAATAATGTTATACACTACTTTTTCATTAAATGCACAGTAGACAGCCTGAGATCTGAAACAGGAGAGGACTTACACTCCACTAGAGGAAGTTGTACCTTTCGAGACCAAATGGTGAAGAAAAGTACTAGAACAGACAATTTATCTGAAACTTGACTATGCATCGGATCCTTTGATCCAGCTAAAAAGTGTCAATTCCTCAGTTTACCATTGCCATTTTAATTGCAAGGCCAACGAATTTGCAAAAAAAGCAAAAGTGAGATTAGATCTGAAAATACATATCTTACTTTGGCAATCAACTAACAACAAAACTATTGAAAAGACAGCATCTTTTTCACTTCTATATGGAGCATGTGTTTTTTTTTTTTTGCATTCTGAAGTGAATGTTCACTACAGACTCACATTTTATAGTTTTTACAGAAAATAATTAAAATCTTAACTTTCATTTAGTCTAAATATAAGGGTTCTGGGCAGAGGCTACTGAATCTCACATTGTGTTTTGTAACATTGTTTCCCCTATTTTGTGGGAAAGCAAATTTGGTACTCAGCGTGTTTGTCTTTCTTAGATTTTCAGGATATTATCCTAAGAGCAACAATATGTAGTTATTAAAGAGTTTGCTATCAAGCAATAGTTCTTAAAAATTGTCCATTTTGGCGTAACCTTGAATTAGTTCTATGGATTTAACTAGTGTCTACTCTCCAATGTAAGATTTTCTGGACTCTACCTCGAATTTTCAGGTTCTTAAAGTTCAGTGAGAAAATTTCACTTCCTATGATCCAAACTACAGCATACCTCTTAATACATGCAAAATAATTTGCCTACCTTTAAAATGAAAAAGGCAGGGAAATAGTTTAAAAACAAGGCAGAAAAAACAAAAAAATAGCAAAGTGTTCTTTAAAGGAATCGCTTGATACTTAAAAATAATATTGTGCAAAGGCTATGGAAATATTAAGTCAGTCATATATATGTGGACAACCTCATATATATGTATATATATGCTATATATATAGCAACCTCATTTAAGATTTCACTAAGATTCTGTGAGCTGAAATTCACTGTTGATAAGGAAAATGAAGTGTTTGACTTTACTGGACCTTAACTTCATTGGGGCTTAGTATATCCGTCTGATGTAATAAATTCACACTGTTCTATGTTAAATTCATTCATACAATAGGAGCTTATAAAAAAGAATATAGACTAAAGAGTAAGTTGCATAATGAGATTTAATCTATGTAAAATATGTCCCAGAAGAAATGTCCTTTACTTTGATCATATCCCTTGAAACAAGATTCCCTGCTGGAAACCACAATAAAATGAGAGCTTGGGAAAAAAAACTCCTCTGGCAAGCAAGCTTGCTTTTTAAAACAAAAGTTCACCAAGCCCACCAAGCCCATGATCCTGGGGTGGGCTTAATTAATGTCAATGAAATCTCAAAGGTTCCCTGAGGCTTAAAGGGGAAATAAATCTCAATGGCTTCTCCAGGCCTTCCTCTCTGAGATTCTCAGATTGGAGACACACACACAGATGTGCACATGTGTGCGTACACATACATGCCACACACACATACACACACAGTAGGTGTCTATTTCATTATGCAATACTCTTTTCAAACTTTATTTATTCCCGAGAAGGTTTACGTATCCCTGTATCATCATTTTCAATATGGCTCCCGAATGTCAATGGCTATATTGTCATCATATTTCTCTACGTGGACATGGTAACATTTCTGTCTTGCTTTTGGGTTCTGTCATTGACTTATGTTTATATTGAATCCATGGGGCTACCCTGTCAAGCTCAACTGAAAAGGCATTTCTGAGTGGAATCTCTAGTTATTGTTCATTACAATTTTACTCCCTGTTAAATAGTCCCTCATTGAATAGAAAAGGTTTGTTGTTGTTGTTATTTTTCCACATGTGCCCACTCCGTTCCATTTTACTCAGAGTCAGTTAGGTTCTGATCCTGATTACAATTTTTTCTCGAAGAAATAAGTAAATACAAATGCTAACAAAATGTTTAATTTTCTCTTATGTTTGTTATGTATGAAAGTACTTGTCAGGAGCAGGTTCGCAGATCACAGAAAACCATGTTGTCCCTGAAAAATGGATGAGGAGGGTATAGACCAGTTTTCATTAGTACCTAAATGAATGGTTAATGTCGATTCACTGGCTTGGAAGTTACAATTCCACCCTGTAAATAGCACAGGTGACTTTTAGAGTGAAACACACACACACACACACACACACACACACACACACACACACCACATTCGAGTTTCAGAGCCATTAAGCTGCTGTACTACCCAGGGAAACAGTCATATTCACTCCTGATCCACACCCTGAAAAATGATTATTTTTATGAAAACTCTCTTCAGTTGTTCTTCTCCTATCTTTCCAATTATGTCAGCCACATCATTTTGAGCCTCTGAGTCACCTTAAAAGTTCTGTTATGCAGACTTCAATTTTCTAAAGATCTCAGAAATTTACAAGTGGTCTTAACAAATATGGTGTGACTGCTGTATGGTTTTGTGTTGCCTTTGTAGTTTCTAAGACACTGTAACATTATTTAATTAGCTAAAATTTCTCCTCTCTTGAGAAATGGAAACTCAATGAAATGTCAACAATACTGTCAGCCTGCTTCAGGCTAAACTCATTACACAAAAACTAAAGGTAAAAATAGTCCAAGGCAGAATTCTCTGTCACAGTTTTGAGGCCCACACCTTATGCCAATGAAATCCATATGTGTTTCTATAAAAATGCTAAATGGGGAAGAGTAGCTAATAAATTATCTCAACAGAAGCAATAATTGATCAGTCTTTGCATAGAAATTTATTTAATTAGCCAAATAACATATCAAGTTCTGTTGGGGATTATCTGAATACCACATTTATTGTTTGATGAACCTTTTGCTTTTCAGCTCTGGGAAGTCTGAAAAATACTCTGAGCTGCTCTTTACACCTAAAATGAATTTTTTCCCTCAAGAAAGAAAAAAAATCATTGTCTTTTTAAGCCAAGTACAGCCAGGAATGGAACAAAAATGCCTCGATTTATCTGAATTATCATGGAGGGTTTGGGATCCATGGACACATTACTAAAGATAATAAAAATTTGGCATTTTCTATTTTCTAAGGGTTCATAAAGGCTAAGTTTCTTGATTTATTTAAATAGATTATAGGAAAGAGCAAAGTACAAAAACAAGTGCTATATACTAAAGGTATGTGAATTACCTCCTTCCCAAGGATAATGCAAATTAGGAATACGTAAAGCTTTGTCTGCACCTGGGATCTTTAATGAGGATAAAGAAAAATCAGACAGAGATTCTCCTGGGGAAAGAGAGGATCGTTATTTGAATAACCTGCAGTGAATTCTAATCAATGCGACGTGACTTTGAAAATGAATGTGGTCTTTCAACCCGCTGTACTTGAGCTGTAATATTAATCATAACTTCATGGTACAGTAAAGCTTGTGACAAACGCTTGTTCAGTAGACTCAGAAAAAGACTGGCTTGGATGTGCCAAGGAAATATGGAACCATGGAAATACAAAGGCTCTTCTTTTTTCCTCCTTGCTAGCCCACTTATTGGCTAGTGTTTTCTGTTACCTTTCTTTAATGATCTCAAAAGAGGTTGATGCAAATTGCATGTCATAACGGTAATTGTTTTCTTTTTCTTTTTTTTCCAAAGGTGACATTTTACATGTACTTATTTCCTGACACAGTATTAGAGTGTTATTTAACATTAAATTATACCAGGAAACCGGTGTGCCAATCTGCTACGGATGCATTAAACAGCACAGCAAACCTCTGTCACACAGGAGGAGGAGATTTTTTTAGCCCTGCCCCAAGTAGAGTCTGCATTTGTTACAAGTGCCTCCTCGGCCGGAAGAAGGTTGAGCATACACACAGCAGATTTCCTGGAATGCTAGGTAGAAAAGTGATGCTGACTTACATAATAATTTTCAAAAAATTCAGCTATCACGTGTTTTCGACCTCAAAGAAAATGCAATTAGCTTTTGACAAGTTGACATTAAAAGGCTCATATCAGAGGAACATAATGTGTTAAAGCAAAACGCTCAAGAATCACATGAGGAAGGAAGATGATAAAGTAAACAACTTAAAATAATTTAAATCACTTTTTGTCAGAAAGTAACTCCAGGAAAATAAGAGGCCTGGCATATTTGCACTGGTCTGATGCAAACAATGTGTAGTGATCAGAGCCGCCATCTTGGTTGTTGCTGCTGCCTTAGTGCTCTGATGTGAACTGCAAAGTCTGTGACTCAGATCCACTCTCCAACCTATGCCTTTACTGCATGATGAGGCAAAAGAGAGGTTAATTCTTCAAATATGTATGTTGAGAGGAAAGCAGCTCTGGATTTCGGTTAAGAAATAAAAAGGAATGTTAGGTGGTACTCACAAATCTGAGGGTAGCCAAAGTGGACAGATGCTCTCCAAGCTTACTTTCCTTTTGCTCTTTCAGTGTGCTAAGAAATTACATGCAGTAAGAGACAGACACTATTTCTATCCCCATTGTAGAGATGAGAATTCAGGGTCTGAGGGATATTGAATTTCTTTCTCAACTAAATCAAAGTTTTAAGTGGCAGAGCCAAAAATGATACTTACACTTCTAATACTAACACCTCATGCTTTTTCGAAACAACTTTTTTTGAGTTATAATTGACATGCCACAAAATCCATTCATTTTATGCATATCACTTTGTGATTATTAGTAAATTTACTGAGTCATGCAGCCATCAGCATAATCCAGCTTTGGAATATATTCATCTCCTCGGTAAGATCCCTCATGCCCATTTACAGTTAATCTGTTCCTACCCTCAGCCCTAGGCTACTGTTAATTTATTTCTGTCTCTATAGGTTTGTCTTTTCTGAACATTTCACATAAATGGAATCATATAACATAGGTCTTTTGTGTCTGGCTTCTTTCACTTAGCAGAATGTTTTGAGGTTCATCTGTGTTGTTACCTCATGCTTTTTATAATGCATTTGTCTACTTTTCACTCTGCTCACTCCTTCTGCTCTATTTTGAGCTGTTTCTATTTTGATCTCACTTAGGATGAGAAGCAAAGAGAAGCAGTGCAGTACAACAGAAAGAACCCTAGCCCTGAGAGGCAGATCTGGATTTGGGGCCTATGACCAGGGCAGTCTGATCTCTCAACTACTTCACCTGTAAATGTTGCTTACTCAGAAGACCAAACGAGATAAATTCAAAACAGTGCGTGTAAAACCAGATAAAATGGCAATTTATTAGTATTATGTTTATTACAGCAGCATGAGGGAAACGACTCAAGTTTTCAAGGTGCCCTAACTTCTCTATACCCAAGGAATTCTGGATCTAGGGTGAGAGAGGTGGATTAACATAATCTCAACACTGATAAGGAAATCTAAGTTCCTTCGGTTCAAGTCACCATTTCCTGGCGTAAAGCTGATCTAAACTCAAGTTTAAATGCGCCCGCCAACAGTGGTGGACTTTAATTTTTCAAAGCTTCTAAACCATTCTTAAATTGTATCCACCTGCTGTGGTGGCCACCAGTCCCAAACTGTGGAAACTGCATACACAGAAATCATCCATAGCGTCCTCTAAAAATGCTGATTCCTAGATTTCTAGAAGTGGAGCTTAAAATTTTTCATTTAAAGAAAAACTCTTGAAGGTGATTCATTTATATCCTCAACATTTCAGAATTAAACTTGAATGACAGCTGTTAGAAATGTTACCCAGAGCATGGTCAACATAACAATATTAGACCATTCTAGAATCATCACAAATTCTTATTGTGTGGAGGTTACAGTTGGCCTCCAATACCCATGTTCCCTTCTCTCTTTCAGTTCTCTCATCCCAGCATTTTAAGTGAGCACATGGTTGCCCAGCCTTCCTTGCTGCAAGATGTGGGCATGTGACTCATTTCTGGCCAATGATACGTGAATAAAATGACATGTGAACAAATATAGATGTATGCTATTTCTGGGTTATGTCCTTAAAAGAAAGGGATTGGCTTGCCATTTCCCTCTTCCTCTTCGTCCCTAGTTAGTGTATGGACAGGATAGGGATGAGCCCTCTGTGACCATGTGGAAAAAGACAACATTATTGAATGGCAAAGTGGCAGGAGAGATGAGTTCAGGTATAAAATAATCTCACCTACTTCCTACCAGCTCATTTCTTAGGCTAGAGAACTAGGCTGCTATTTAGTTTAAATTATTGTTATTTTGTTCTTTGCTAAATAACTAAACTGATGTCTAAATCCGCTAAAAGATACCGGATGTTCAGAAAAGTCAGGCAAGTTGCTTTTTAAAGTCTCAATTCCTAAGGCTGTTCCTTTTCTTAACACGTGCACTTCATGTAGTTGAAGACATGAGTCTCTCTGCTATTCCGTGCAATAAGGTGTTCCATTTGAAGAGCCTGAAGTTTTGGTCAAAGGAACACTCCAACATACAAGCGTATGGAGGGGGTGGCCTAGAGAATCTAGTTTGTACGGTGGGGTTTACATTTGGTCTGACATTTTCAGGCTGGCTAAGTTTGAGATCGCTGGTGGGAATGGAGGCCAGGTGACTAGTCTTAGTAGTCTTTGGTTTCTCCTGAGAACTTGACACGCAGTAAGTACTCAGAACTACCTACTGATTTATCCTCTGCAAAAGATATGACGAGGTTTGTAGGGTTATGCATAGGGAATGCACATTGATGCTGGGGCTATTTCTTCAAAAAGGAGAGGAGTGTGTACAATACCACACAGGTGGAGTTGGTACTTGCTGGGTTCTTTTCAGTTCTAACACTCCATGGCTCGCTCTCCCTTTCCTAAAATTTGTTGCTGATTCTCTACTACCTTAAGGATAAACTATGCAAACAGAAATTCCGCACACTCCCTAAATGCGCTTCTCTTCATTCTTTTCATAGCTTTCTCTCTCCAGACGTGCCCCCAATTCTCCCTGCGTTCTCCTGACCTTACATTCTACTCCACCTGTTCCCTCTGCTTGGGGACAGATCTACCTATCAAATTCCCATCCACTCTGCATGAGTGAATGTCCTTCAGTGTTATGTGAATACACAGATCCCCTGATGGCAGGGGCGGTAAACAGCTCTGACAGCTCCTGGTTGTCATTCTAGTAGATTTTGAATGATGATTTCTCACTGAAGAGACTCCATGCAGCATGACTCCAAGTCAGGAACCAGAGCATGGAAGATGCCTACTGATCAAGAAAGCATCACCCCACATTCTGACCTCTGATGTCTGTTACAGGTGGACTAGATCAGCTAAATCTCCAGAAAAGTCCTTTCCTGCTTCCATTTGGGAAGTCTTATGGGCACACTATCACCAAAATTTTTTCTAAGCACGTATCATCACCATCTCATCTGGGCACCACCCATGCCCCCTGACCACTATTTTAGTCTGAGCCTCCATCAGCTGGAACTACAGCAGCCTCCCCATGATTCCTCCTCTCCCACTGAAATCTGCCCACCCCAGTGAATTCTACCCAAAAGCAGCACAGTGATTTAAAATCCACTGGTGGTGTCCCATTGCACTGATTGTGAATCTAATAGCATCTCTCCTGATCTAGCTTCTGCCAGTCCCTCTGACTTCATCTCCTACCATCCTCCCTGACTCCTCTACTCCGTCTACGCTGGCCTGGTCCTCAGAATCCCAAGCCCTGTTTCACAGACTTTGTCCTTGAAGGATCTTCTGCTGGGAACACATCACCCTCTCAGCTTGGCCTGGCGCCAGTCACTTCTCATCAAACGTGTCTCAACTCAAAAGAGAACTTGTTGCGTGAACATCCCTGGTCCCCTCTAGCTGGTGTTCCTCTCTTTCACCGTATCAAACCACTTTCTTCCGATCACTTCACATTATTTGAAATTATTTTAATTGAGCACATCATTAGATATCATTACGTTGTTGTTAAATGAATGAATTTAGCATAGTGATTTAGAGCTCAACCAGGAGCCAGTCTTCCTGAGCAAGTCTGGGTCCCGACCTTTGACATCTTTGGGTCTGTGGGCAAATTACTTATCCTTTTTGTGACAGTTTCCTCACTTTCACCATCTATAAAATGAGTATACTAATAGCACCTACTTTTAGGGTGAAGATTAGATAAATTAATACACACAGTTAGTGAGGAATAGTGCTCATGTGAAACATCATAGGCACTCAGAAAAGTCAGTTCACAACTTAAAGAATTACATCTAAATTCCTAACTAAGATTAGAGCTGAAAAGCATTATGGTAACCACATAGGTTTAACAAATGCTTTAGGTTTTCAGTGGAACCTGAATACTTAGTAATCATTTGATGCCATATTTTTAGGCCCCTGAATTGTTAAGGCAAATTGTGTAAGGGTCTAAGTTTTTCCTTATTAATCCACTGATTTATCAATCAGTTTTACAGGATTCTTATATGTCCTGGTCTGTACTAGGTTATAAAATGGATGGATTGCCCATAAACTTGAGAACAGATGTAAACGAGCATTTACACTATGGTGAGCATCAAAAGCTCTATATTCGGAATGATGGGAGCACTGAGCCAGGAACGTGGAGGAAGAGGAATCTACCCCAACTCTTCTTGGAGGGGGGTTAGGTGGCCAGAAATGATCTGTGGTCCTTGCAAGGCAAGCTCTAGCCTATTTGGGGAGCACCTGTGGGCTCCCCATCGTGGGTGAGAACAGCATGCGAGGAACATGCAGTCACTTCTTGACTGCATAACCAGGAAAGAATGCAGAGTCATTTGCTCTACCCAGCAGCATGTGAATAAATATGCCACACATATGTATTTACACAAATGCAGAATTACAGGCTTGCTCCAGAGGGGGGGAAGGAGAAGAGTGTTGAAACCTGATGGCATATCAAGCATTTCCTGAGGGATGTTGTCTGTCAGTCTGTTTGTGCTGGCTGATTGAAAATCACATGTGGCTTTCAGATGTAGAAAAAGAAAAGTATTTGCATATAAAAATGGGAACATTTTCAGTATAATGCTTGACAAAAGCTTTTTGAGCAATTATACAATATTTCTGGGCAAATCTTTGAGCACAAGTTTCTGGGAGAGCTTCTGAAGACCTTCTTCTTGGTTTTCCCCTTTCTTCTTTGGCCTTGGTTCTCTTTCAGGTAGGGGGTTTGTTCTTGCTGAGACCTTCAAGACCTCTCATCCCTGCCTACCCCACCCTACTTCTCGATTGCAGGGAGATGATAAAGGTGTGAAATATATTCTCACTGTTTTCCCTTCAATCAGTATCAAATCTTACTACAGGAAAAGTGAATGGGAACCAAAATTCTGATAGGATTCATGTCATGAATAAAAAGGTCTGAAGTTGAATTTTTAAAGGTCTATGGGAGGTCTATGAAAAGAGCCTTAAAGAAGTGTAAGGTGACAAGTGCAAGGTGATCTTTCCTAATCAAAAAAGTAAATAAAGCTTCAGAATAGGAAGTATACAGCACTTTAGCTGAATGTATTACTTTTAGGGTCCTCTAGACCTAGTAGGAAGGAGGCCCCCACTTACTCATTGTTTTACCTTAGTGAAAGAGCCTGCTGGACCTTCTCGATATCCATCTTATCCTCTTCCTGAACACATGGCCAGCTTTCATTCCCAGCCTCCTTTGCACTATGTGTGGTCACATGATTAGATTCTAGCCAATGATCACCTCCACCGCCATCCATGGCCAAACTACATTGGAATGTCACATGAGATAAAAAGGAAAATTTCATGGATTAGGCAGCAGAAATTTTGAGGTTGCTATAGCCACTAGTCTACTCTTACACACTTGAATAAGATTCCTAAACTTTGCTTTAGTTTCCTAGGTAGAGTGGGGCTAACATACTCACTTTATGTAGTTGTTAAAAGGACCCTCAGGGGGGTGCCTTTCTTTTCTTCTTCCTCCAGTTCACTCTTTTTTTCCCCATGTATTTATATTTTTCTTCATCACAGCAAAAAATATATTTCTAGTTCTCATTCTCTGATGTCCACTCTGCTTGCTAGTTGGATAAAAATTGTAGAAAAAGTAAAGCAACCCAAGAAATGGACCATAGCTAGGAAGGAGCGACAAACCACTCTATGTCCTCAATTCAAGAGACAGTCTGGGGCTCTGTGGGGCTGGTCTCTGAGCAGCGTCACCTTAAACAAAAACACAAGGAGCACGCGGAAAGCTTTGAAGGTTAATACAGATCGTAACTCATTTTCTCAAAGGATATGACACAGTCATCTTGACACATCTTTCTCAGAGTTTTGGAGAAATGCTTTCTAGACATCAGATTCTCATGATATCTCATATCTCATGATAACTACTAAAAACCTCTTCCATGCTCTCATCTACTTGGTTTTCCTTTCCATCTAAGTCATTAGTGCCTTTGCTCTTTCCTCCCCCTCATTGCTATCTCCTTGCTGGAGGACAATGATGATATGTCTGGCCCTACCCACTGGCCAAACATCTTGCCAGGAGCCTGAGTTCCTGTATCCTACTTCATGCAGGAAGGTATACCTGGGAGGTGTGAATATAATTTCCTCCAATAGCCTATCTTGTAAATTAGTCTCATGGAACATTTTCAGAGATTTGTTCTAATGACTTATATGACCTGAGAAAGGAAAAATCAGAATGGAGACATTCATATATTTTTTCTGACTATAGGCACTCATGAAGAGGTCTCTACAGTCAAAGCAAAGCCAAAAACTCATTCTAGGGCAAGGAAGGATGCATGGGGCTGTCCTGAGAGGCTTGGGTGAACAATGTTAATTTTTAACCTTCCCGAATGGGTGGGCAGGGCTGACCAGATGGGAAGGAACAGCACAGTCCAGATATGCTCTGATTTAATTCACACAGGGGGAAGCCTCTCTTGCTAATAACAGTTCTTTCTTCTGTTTTCCTGTGGTCCCTGAAACAGCTCAGGTTAAGACACTATGGAAATGCTATTTTTATCTGTGAGAGGAAAAGATAATAATAATTGGTATTCCTTAAGACTAACCTTCAGGCGTATTTATTCAGCCACTAGAAGAGATGGGGACCCTAGGTAAGTAACCTTAGTTTGAAAAGGGGATGGGTCCCAATGGAGTCGGCAGGCAGAAGCAACCCAATGTCCTGTGGTCTTTCATTCTGCTGGACTTGTGGTTGTTAAGAGTTGCGAAGGGTCTGAGATTCTACCTTACTTGTAAGCTGTCACAAGACTCATGGTTCCCGAGTGAGAGACAAGTGACTTTATTACTCATGGCGCAGCTGGCAGCTTAGGTGTTATATTGCACTGGTTCCCCTTGTCCCCAGGTCCCATGGGGCAATGCGCATGCAGTGGCTCTGAGTTACATCTGTGGAACCCTGAGAGTAGAAAATTCTAGTTTTCTCTCATGGGCTGTGAGCAAACCTGTCCACATTTGGCCATGGATGGAGATATTATCTTTATTATACTGGACAGCAAACAAATGTCTCCTCTGCAGAGAGGTACCAGTTCTACTCCTTAGGGGTAGATGTCCAGAGACATCCTTGAAAAGACTGTTTAGAACAAAAAGTGGTCAGTGTCTCTGCTCACCAGCTGTGTAGAACTGTGCGAATTCTCTCCCAACAATGGTGGCTGTGTGAACAGGAAGCAAGGCATATGGAAAGTAGGCGAATCTACCAGGGTCCAAATCCAGCCCCACCATCATTATTTAGCAGCTTTCAGGAGGTTGCTTAAACTCTCTGGAGTTCAGTTTCCTCATCTGTGAAATAGGGGGGATATTACCTATCATGTAGAGATACTATAAAAATTCAATAAGATAGTCTGTAAATGATAACTATGATTATATATGTATATTGCATAGGTAATGGATAACATTATATCCTAAATTTTACAATATAATGCTATATATTACTTTATTCTTCTTATTAACGTAGATGATATTTTTGTTTTGGCTAACAAATCTAGTTCACTTTGGGTTGATATTTACCTGTGTTTATACTGAGCACCATGAATAGCCCTGAACAAAAGATAGGGTACCTGGGTTTCAAGTTTGCCACAAACTAGCAGTGTAGTGTTAGCAAGTTGTTGAAACTAACTAGTCAAAGAAGGAGATTGGAGAGAGCAATCTCAGGGAGACCAGGGAGA